>NC_058130.1:452525617-452540909 GCF_016433145.1 Gracilinanus agilis | reverse complement strand
TTTTTTTTCTAGGTCTTTTTCCTTATTTGTGTGCTTGCCTATTTTATTTTTACAGTTTGGTGAGCCACAAAGGATAAGGAACCTAAAAATTCTGATTTTAAGGTTCAAACTGTAGACTTGGGATCGTTATCTCAGCATGGGGTCTGTTGAAGTAGCTAGAGCTGACAGTTTCACTGTAAGCCATAGTAACAGTGAGCTAAACTCTATGTTGTTAAAAAAAACTCATCTCCCAGTCAACTTGATACAAAGACTCTGCAGTCTCCAAAATCCTGGTGAATTAGCTACATAAAATCACCATGGAATTTGTTCTGTTACCTATGTCCATTCTCATTTTTACTATTATACCAGAATATATATATATATAATTTACTGGCCTATGACTTTCGAATGCCACTACTCTCATTGACAACATTACAACTAATCTCTTATGTCCCTATGCTACTATTGTTTTTCATGTACTTTTACATGATAGTCAAATCTTTGGCAGTTGTGTTTAAACATTTAAAAGCAAACATCAAACAAGCTACTGCAAAGAATGATCTAATGTTAAAAGAGAACTATCTAGAGATTAAGCTAAATAGAATGCATGCTCAATATGAGGAATTACTCATGGCTAAAAGGACAATAGCAGAAACTAAAGAATATGAAGCAACTAAATTAGAGGGTACCACTAAACCAGATAAACCAACTAAATTAGAAATGGAAACTGAAGCATTAGAAAGAAACCAGCTCACATGTTCCCTCTAAGAGAGGTACCCATGGTGAAACCAGAGCATGGTATACAGAATCTCATATGCCACAATAGATTTTCACAAGCTAATATTGACACTTTTAAGAAAAATGCCCCAAAATATGAAGAAGATCCAAAGGGAGTTATAAGACAGTTCAAGTGCTTAATTCAGCTTTACAATACTTCTTATTTGGACTTTGACATCTTTATGTATGAATTATTGACAAAAAGAGAAAAACAGCAGATTATAGATGACACTAATAATAACCTAATTGCTAATTGGCCAACTGAGGACACTGGTTGGGAAATTAACTTTGTTGGGGGTACAGAAATTTAACTACAGCCAGAGGCAATAATTGAAATTATGAGACAAAATTCCAGACATCCAGGAACCTGGTCTAAATTTGAGTACCTAAAGCAGGACATGGGAGAGACTCTCTCCACTTTCCTCAATAGAATTATTGACTGTGCAGAAAAAATGGATTGGGTTGGATTTTTTAACAGACAAAAATGTAAATCACATTCTTAGGTAGTTTGTAAAAAATGCATGCCCTGTGATCCAAAACTATTTTTGTAGTAACTGTCTAAGTTGTTTTGATATGAGTCTTGATGAAATTTGGAGAATTGCTAACTATGTTTTTGAAGATGAAAAATATTGGCAATCAGAAGAGAAAATTGATATAATTGATAACTAAAGAAATCAGAGAGCTTAAACAAAGCTAAGATCAAATGAAGTGCAGGAAAAAACAGTAGCTGCACTAATAATTTATAGACAACCCTTCCCTATCTCTTTAAATCAGATCTATTTTTACTTTGGCTTTGTCAGATATCATGATTTAAACTCCTACCCTCTTTTT
This sequence comes from Gracilinanus agilis, assembly GCF_016433145.1. Classification (NCBI taxonomy): domain Eukaryota; kingdom Metazoa; phylum Chordata; class Mammalia; order Didelphimorphia; family Didelphidae; genus Gracilinanus; species Gracilinanus agilis. The sequence continues at coordinate 452,539,322 of NC_058130.1, read as the reverse complement.
TTCAGTTGAAGAGCAATAGATTTTGCTTGAGCCTTTTACTCTTACCCTGTGTGTGTCTATCTGCCTCATTTGTGTTTCTCAAAGACAACATATGGTAGGATTTTGATCTTTAATCAACTCTGCTATTTGCTTCTGTTTTATGGGTGAGTTCATCCCATTCACATTCAGAATTATTGTTACCAGCTGTGTATTCCTTAACATTTTGAATTCTTCTCCTTGTTCTGCCCTTTCTTCTTTTGCTATTTCCTTTTAAACCAGTGGCTTGTTTTTAATCAGTCCCCTTTATTCCCACCCTCAGTTTACTTCCCCTTCCACCCCTCCCTTCTCATACCCCCTTATATTTTTAGGATCTATTAAATTCCCTTCCCCCTCTCTTTCCCTACAATTTTGAACTCCCCACCCCATTACCCCACCTTGGTTTTTCCCATTCTGACTTTTTCCATAGGTTAAGATAGAATTTGATATTCCAATGGATCTAGTTGCTCTTCCTTCTCAGAATTGATTCCACTGGGAGTAAGGTTTAAGTATTACCTATTAACACTCTCTTCCTCTCCTTCTTATAAAAGTATTCATCCCTTCCCCTTTGCATGCGCCTCTTTATTTGGTATAGATTATCCTATTTTTCATATTCCTTCAAGTTTCTCTTTTTGCCATTTTGTATTTTCCACTTTTCTGTTTTTGCATATCATCTTAGACCAGTGTTGGGCAAACTATACCCCACATCCAGATGTAGTGATTAAGAAATTTCTTAAGGCAGTGATGGGTAAACTACAGCCTGAATCTGGCCTGCGGGGAATAGTTTGCCCATCACTGTCTTAGACTATTTAGTACCCCAACCTCTCCCTATGAATAAATCTTCTAATTACTATAATAGTGAATATGATTCTTGAGAGTTACACATGTCATTTTTCCATATAGGAATACAAGTAATTTGATCTTATTAAAGTCCTTAAAGAAGCAAATCAAAAGATTTTTTTTTTTCATTCCCTCTTTATTATTTATCTTTTAATGTGTTTCTTGATTTTTGTGGTTGGATATCAAACTTTCTACTTAGTTCTGGTCTTTTCTTTACAAATATTTGGAAATATTTTGTTTTGCTGAATGCTTATACTTACCTCTGAAAGTATAAAGTCAGTTTTGATGAGTAGGTGATCCTTGTATCACGGGAATTTTTATCCCACAACTCTGATATAGACAATTTTGGAAAACAAAATAAAAAAGCCAATTTTTTCCAAGTCAAGGTAGAATTTTAGAATTTATTGGAAGAGGGCAAAATTTCCCTGATAAATCTGGAATCTTGCGCATGTTACATAGAACCCCAGTGAGAGATAAAGCCATGCAGCAGAGACCTGGTTTATAAATTAGGACAGTAACAGAGTGAATATTTCCAAACAAGGAATATATCATAAGACACAGCATCATGTAGAACTTTTTTAGAAACTCTTATCCAACTACACAGCTGATTGGTTAGTTCACTTAGGAAAACATAGATTAGTCTTAAGGTCAAATCACAAGACAATAGCCTTATTTAGAGAATAGTTATGACCACCATTACCTCAGACTCATCTGATCTAGGTTATTTCCAATGAGGTGTGCTATATCAGGACATGATGCAGCACAATTGGACATGAAACTCAGATGATCAGCATCTCATGATAGATGGGAAGTATGACTTAGGGAGGGGTTGAATGTCCCCTTAGATAGAGTTTTAAGCTTTGATTAGAGATCCTTACAAAAATATTGAATTCTATTAATTGCAATTAAGATTATAATGGAATTAGATCAATCACTTTAGAAACACAATATTGATTATCTTAAACCTATCACTATCACTAAATTCCAATTAAGTATAAGGGAGTCGGGGTCTATCTTCCTGACACTTTGTTGTAGACCCAATTCTCTTGCCTTTCTGAATATCATATTCCAAGCCTTGAGGGCTTTTAGTGTGGATCTTGCCAGATCCTGTGTAATCCTGATTGGTGCTCTTTGATATCTGAATTATGTCTTTCTGGCTTCTTGTAGAATTTTCTCCTTAGTTTGGAAGCTTTTGAATTTAGCAATTATATTCTTGGGGGTTGCCTTTTGAGAATTTAGTGTAGAGGATGATCTATGGATTCTTTCAATGTCTGTTTTGCCTTCTTGTTTAAGAACATCAGGGTAGTTTTCTTGGATAATTTCTTGTGGTATGATATCCAGGTTTCTGTTGATTTCTGGGTTTTTGGGTAGTCCAATGATCCTCAAATTGACTCTTCTAGACCTGTTTTCCAGGTCATTAGATTTCTGAGTTTGATATTTCATGTTTCCTTCTATTTTATCACTCTTTTGACTTTGCTTTATTAATTCTTGCTGTCTTGTAAGATCATTGGCTTCTACTTGCCCAATTCTAGACTTTAAAGACTGGTTTTCTGCTATAAACATTTGATTTTCCTTTTCAATTTGGTCTATCCTGCTTTTCATAGTTTCCAGCAGGTCATTTCTGGTGTTCAATTTACTTATTATTTCATTTGATTTCTGGACCTCAATTTCCAAGTATGAAATTTTGTCTTTTAAACTATTACTTTCTTTTTGAACTATTTCCCACTTTTCTTGCCAAATCTCTTCCACCTTTCTCATTATCTCACATTGAACTCTTCAAGAGCTTGTGATTAATTTCCATTTTTTGGAAAAGTTTCGATGTGTTTGTTTGTCCTCCTCTGAGGTCTGGATTTTTTCTCTGTAAAAGTTATACAGAATTAGTGCATTTCTCTTCTTTTTTCTGGTGGTTATTTCTTGGGTATTGCTTGCCATCACTACGCTGATTTTCCTTCTCAGCCAGAAGTCTGAGGGAGGAGGGCAAGCTCTCTGTTTATGGAGCTATGGAGAAGTTTTTGCCTGAGGCTACTTTTCCAGTAGTCTCCTCATTCCTTCTGTCTGCTATCCCTCTTCCCTCTATCTCTGAGCCCAAGGTCCATGCTCTTTAGCCTCCTGTGGTCTCAGGTCTAGCTGCTTTCAGGGGTAGGTCCCTGGTGCTCTTAGTCAGCTGCCAAGTCCATAGAGATTGCCACATGCTCACTGTAATTCTTTTTTTTTAACCCTTGTACTTTGGTTTATTGTCTCATAGGTGGAAGATTGGTAAGGGTGGGCAATGGGGGTCAAGTGACTTGCCCAGGGTCACACAGCTGGGAAGTGGCTGAGGCCAGGTTTGAACCTAGGACCTCCTGTCTCTAGGCCTGACTCTCACTCCACTGAGCTACCCAGCTGCCCCCTCACTGTAATTCTTGAATGGTTGCTCTGGCTCTGGCACCGTAGGATGTGGTGGGGGAGGATTGATCAGCTTGAATTTTAGTGGGAGCTTTTTCAACCCCTTATAGCATGGAAATGCCCCAAACCCATGTATCTTTGATGCTGTGCCCTATTGTAGAGTCCCTTTTTTCACCAGGATTTGGTTATTTTGTCTTTTTGATGTATCATGTATGGTCAGTGGTGAGGAGAGTAAAGAGTCCTGCAACTACTCTGAAACCATGTAATTCCAGAAGTCAAAATTAACTCTTAAGAAATGAGGCTGTTAGTAGTTTCAGTAGCTTTATTACAGCAATGTAGAGATAGTAAAGAGAGAGAGAGAGAGAAATATAAGATGGAGGTAGAAAATATTGCCTAGCTAAATACCCCAAGTCCAAATCTGAGTGCCTCCAGACTGTGAATAAGAATCCAAATGAGAACCTCACCAGCCTACGAGAGTGTCTCCAGTCAAGTGTTTCACCAACCAAAGGGCTGACACCAAGAAGGTTGAGTCACAAAAGACAATCTCTAATGCCAAGATAGCAAGAGACTCACTAGAGTGAGCATCTCTCTTCAGCCTGAATCACCAACGCAGCAAGCCAAATCCAAAAGTCCACCAGAATCCAAAGTCCAGAATCAGAAAAGGCATCTGAATGAAGTGGGAATCTGAAATCAGAGTCCAAAATGGGAATCCCTGATTTCCTGTTGGGTCTCACCTTAAAAACACTTTTCTCTACCTAACAGTTCTTCCATGTCATACTCATTAACCAATCATAATTCCTTAATTTGTCTAGCACTACCCAGGGAGGGCAATGCTTATGGGATCTACTTTTTGTGGTTGAGGGTGTGAACTTCCTTTTTTAGTAAAAGGTTCTTCAAGTGCTTGACTAAGTGTGAAAGGAGAGGCACTTCAAGTTCTTGACTAAGTTAAAATAAAGAAAGGGAGTTAAAAATTCCCTTTCACAACTGTAACCATAAAGATCTTGCTTGTTGTTCCATTCCAACAATTAGAGTAGGCACTTTGAATGTCTCTTATACTTTCCCTTATTCATCTCCTAAAAAAAACAAATTTTAAAATTCATATATATTCAGATTCATGTGTATATGCATGTGGCTACAAACGTGTACATATTCTGCACGCATCATATATATATATATATACAACTTGCATTTATACTGACATGTCAGATGCCTGTGGCAGGCTGGCTACCCCACCTTTTGGTCTTCAAAAGTAAGTTTTATCACCCTGAGGAGTTAAGATGTATCTTCAAATGGTATCAGCTCAAGCCCCATTTCAGTGTGCTATTCCTAGCATAAACCAACAGTTCCAGATATCGACTTTATATCACTGATTGACTTAATGATTAGTGCCCTCACTATCAATTTAACCAGTTAACTTTACTTGGTTTTTATGGAGGCATAGTTACAAAATAAATTTAATAGGTACTGAAATTACAAAGCATTTCCTCTGACACCAGAGGTAAACTCGTTTCTCCCCCTACCCTGATCTCAGGAAAGAATGAGCTCCACTTAAAAGTTCTTCCTACAAAATAAGTATTCCACTTGTTTCATCTTCTCATTGTTTCTGGACAATCACTGAAAGTCACTGGACCTGCTGTTCCTTTGAAGGTGGTCACAGTATCTTGACTTCTGGCTTCATCCAGTGCTAGACTGCATAGATGACGTCACCCCTCAGGTCTTTGCTGATGCTGCCTTGCTTTATTATGTGTCTCCAGAGCTTGCATGGCATACAAAGCTTGTTGACTGACTGCCTGGTATCTGTGTCCTAGATCTCTGACAATTTGCTCTTCTGACTTTTTGGAGTTCACAAGGTCATAATTCAATTTTGATACTCTTTACCTAAGAACCAGAAACAATAAACTGAAAAGCGATAGAAACAGGGGCAAAGCAGTGCACTTACAAGTTACTGCCAGAGTGAGATATGATGGTCTGAGGTCTTTACTCTTTTTTACCAAAGACTTATAACATTTTGTTCTCCTCTCAAATGCAGCCAGGGAGAGGAAATTTGATTTGTTCAGTTAGTGCCTTTTTATGAACACACAGTTGGAATTCAGCTGTCCATCACCATATAAGAAGCAGTTGTAAATTAGAAAATGCCTACAAATGTACTAAAGTACACATGATGGGTTATATTAAGCATAGCCCACTGTTCAGGCTCTTAAGCCCTGGGCTTTTACTGGCTAACACCTCATTTTGATTAGTACATGCTAATTTTCTTACTTTTTTTTTAAGAAGAAAACTAATCCCCAAATTTACTCAATGATATAGAAAAAAAGCATATGCAACACAAACAAATGATCAATAAAGAACAGAATGGAAGATTTGAAGGAGATGGCACAATCACCTTCTTTTGAAGGAATTTTAAAGGTTTTATTTCAATTTGTTTCAAATGCCTTGCCTCAATTTAGAGAGTGTGAGCTAGATAATCTCAGATCTTTCTAGTCCTGTATTAATAATTCCTCTGAAAGGAAAGAAAATCATATTAAAAGCATGGAACTGAATTAATTTATTTTTATTTTTATTTATTTATTTTATAAACTCTTAACTTCTGTGTATTGGCTCCTAGGTGGAAGAGTGGTAAGGGTGGGCAATGGGGGTCAAGTGACTTGCTCAGGTTCACACAGCTGTGAAATGTCTGAGGCCAGATTTGAACCTAGGACCTCCTATTTCTAAGCCTGACTCTCAATCCTCTGAACTACCCAGCTGCCCTCTAGAATTGAATTAATTTAAAGGAACACTTCCGTAAAAAGTCAACACAACTTAAATTTCAAAGCAATATCATATTTATCACCATTAAGTTAGTGCTTAACTTTTCCCCCCATTGGTATAATATGTGGCTTATAGTCACAAATTTAATATGGAATATTCAACATTATATAAAGATTTTTAAACAAAAGTATGAAATGATAATGTGAGTAGGTATAATAAAAGGATTACGTATTTTCTAGGATGCTTATTTATATTTAAATAACTATAAGAATTACAAATAAAGGACAAACACAACAGGCTATTACTTTTGAGTTTAGATTTATTCAATTTTATGCCTGAAGTCCATTTTGATTTGGGAAAAGTTACACAGACACAGAAAGTCAAGACAAAAGTTACAAGGCAAACAATTATTAATAATCTGATAAATATCTAAAATAAAAATTAATCATTCAAGTCCCCAAACCAAATTATTGTTACATGTCTGATGTAACATATTACTTATTTTTAAAACAATGACAATAATAACATGTTATGAATACAGGAGTTGGTAAAGAGAATCACATATCCATTTCTTTTTGTCTCTGGAAAAAGTCACACTTCCCAGAAACTGAGATAGAAAATTTTCCTTTCCATACGTCTTAGATTTTCCACTAAAACTGAGCTTTTACACTGACAGGCAAGACATTTCCCTGTGTTAAAAATAAAGCAAAAGGTTTGCTCTTATACCTGTCACTCACAACACTGTCACTCTCTACCTTGTCTTTACTATATCATAAACCTGTATAGTGTGATTCATTATATGGACCAGTGGAAGAGTAGGGAAAATTCAGACCAACTCCATTTGGAGTCCTATCAGGGACTTATTGACTATGTCTGTATTCAGCTTGTGGTATTGTAGGAGTCACTAAATCAAAGCATAAAAGGTAGTTTTGAAGCCATGGCAGGAGCTTTGGGGGCTGGTTTTTATAATCTAACCATATTTATGAATCCTTAATAAAGGGAAATAAAAAGAAAGTAAGAGAACTGATGAACTTCAAAATGCTAGAAGCCAAATTATAATCAACTCTTCATCTATCTAGTCAATTAACACTTGGGAAAAAATAATTTCAATGGAATTTAGAATACCCTTCATGGTTTACACACATATGTAATTACCTCTAATACCTCTAATCATATTGATGTACAATCTGCATGGAGCTGGAGGAATGATCCAGGACAGAACAACCCTACCTCAATTTTTAAAATTTTGTGCTTCTTGGCAATTTTTAGGTCCCTTGTAGCATAATTTAATACTTGGATTTTTTTTCCTCAAGATTCTTGTAGTTTGATGCTTCTCAATAAAAATAAAATTAACTATCCAGCACTGTAAATGTTTTCATAACAGAGTGTATACTTTGTTTCTTTCCTAGTGCATGTATACTTTTCTTGAAAAAACTCAAATTATTCTATAATTCATTTTATAAATTAAAATTGAAGACTTACTACATAGAGGTGGCACAATTCTAAATACATTTTGATTTGTAAAGTAATGTAGGGTAAGACTTCCATGTCTACCAATGAATCCCTTATGACAGATTAATTAAAGGAAATTAATAGTAAAAGATGAAGCTTGAGTGGATTCTTATATATACTTTTGTGGATTAGTAGGATCAGAGATGCACTGAAGGATGCAAGGAGTGCAATTTAAGGAGTGAAATATTCACTCGTTTTTCAGTTCAATCTGATTCTTCATGAGACTCTTCAAGACCCTCTTTGTTATTTATTTGGCAAATATACTGGAATAGTTTGGCATTTCCTTCTCCAGTTCTTTTTATAGATGAAGAATTGAGGCAAACAAGGTTAAATGAGTTGACCAGGTTCACACAGATATAAATATCTGAGGCAGATTTGGACTTGTGTAGGTAAACTTTTCCTGATTCCAGTCCCAGCGTGCTGTCCTATGCACCACCCTCCTTTACTCAGAAAATATGTTATTCTTGATTAGTACAAAGGCATAGTCCTGTTTGTAGATGTCTAGGACAGCATTAAATCCCTTCATACTTAATACAGCTTTGCTACAGCCTCTCTTTCGATACTTATTATACATTACTTTTCTTTACACAATATAAACTCTAGTCAAACTCATATGTGATGTTCCCTGTAGCTTCTTTGATCCTCAGAATCATCTTATGAGGCAATTTTTTCAGGCAATAGTCTTATTTTGCAGATGAGCAAATAGAGTCAGAAAAACAAATTCATTTGTTTGTGGGCTAAATATTAAAAGGTGCATTTGTTTTAATATTTATTTTCTTTTTATTCATGCAAAACATATTTACATATTATCCCTGTTGCAAAAGAAACACACACACAAATAAACAAACAAAAGAAAGTTGGGGTTTTTTTTGTAAGTATGCTTGAAACTTTCTATACTCAGTGTTCATCAGTTCTCTCTTTGAAGAGTGACAGCAATTTTTGTCCTGGGTCCTTTAGAATTGCCTTGGATCATTGCTTGGAAGAGAATTGAGAGGAATTCCATAAATTATTACTATTACAATATTGCTACAGTATACAATGTTCTCTTTCTGTTTACTTTGCTCTCCATCAATTCATATAAAACTTCCCAGGTTTTTTTGACATCCTCCTGCTCATCATTTCTTATGGACCAATGGTATTCCATCACAACAATAAACCACAACTTGATCAATCATTTCCAATTCTTTGCCACCACAAAAAGAGCTGGTAAAATATTTTTGTACAAATATATTTAAAAGAAGTGTTTGAACCCAGGTTTCTCTTTCTCCTTTAAGTCTAAGCCTCTTTCTATCACAGCACATATGCTTTAGGGATCTGCACTATTTTGGTACTATTTGTTACAGAAAGTTATGAGAAATGTATATATATATATATATATGGAAAGCATTTGGCTAGAAGCTGATGAATTAACTTCTAGTCCTCATTCTGATGCTTTTTGTGTGTTTGTAGGAAATTCTTTGACTTTTCTGAGCCTCATTTTCCCTATCTATAAAATAATTGCATCAGATGAGATTAGCTTGTGTGGTACCATTCAACATAAAGAGTCTTCAATACAGTAATGTTTCCTGACCTTAAGGAGGTTTTGAAATGTCTGAGAAGAAAACATGAATATACATGGAATCATAGCTTATGATATACTACCCTCTGCTATATTATGAAATGTGAAGTCATTTGATAAAAACATAAAAAGTTATGTGGGAATCAGGGAGAGAAGGAAATTAATAAGGGGTAGAATACATGGGAAAGTCTGCTTAGAATTCATGTATCAAAACCTGAATGATGCTTAGGATAAGAAAGGTGGAAGAGAGAAAACAAAGTTACCAGCACTGCTAAGATTTAGGATTTTTAAATTCCAACTTGTCTTCCTCTACTACAACCCTCCCAAGTCCCTCAGCAAACCCTTGAATCTTTGGTTGTCATCATATAATGTGCTCTCATTGGACTGAATAGGTTTCTGGGGGTAAAAGATGTACAAAGTTCATTTGGAATTCTTAAAGCTATGTATAAATCACATAGAATTATAATGCATATAAATTTCAAAAATACAGTTTTATATATATGCATGGAATATTGAAATTTAACCCAACAGATGTTGAGTGAATTCTTCATAATTCTCCAAAACTTAAATTATACATATATTTGTGTTCAGAGAATGGAATTAGATTGTAAATTGGTATCTCTCAATCCACTTTCATGTGACCTATTAACTCGGTCTAAAACAGAATAATGAAAGAAGAGAAGAAGAGGGTAAAAGCGAGGGGGCACAAGGAGAGTAAGAGAGTTTAACAAACTCAGGAATAAAAGTGGAGGAAAAAAGAGGCTTATGACAATAATAATAGAGTCATTACATCTATAACTAAAGTAAGATCTCAGTTCAAATATAGATTCAAATGATTATGGGCTGAGTGACCCTAGGTAAGTTACTTAACCTCCTTTAGCCTCAGTTCTTTTTATCTATAAATGAGCATATTATCATCAGAGAGTTATTTTAAGAATCTAATTTTTAAAAACTATAAAAACAATTGTAATTTGATATGAAAGAAAAAAATTTAAAGGACTCTGCCAACATTTAAGTGCTATACGGTCAATGCTCATGATTTGTGGTAGTTCTGTTCTATAAAGTTACCCAAATACTGAATTAATTAATATTGAACCATTGCTCCTAGGGGAAATACAAGATTAGGTTCCTGTGAACCTCTGGCCACAACATTTACTTTACCACTTTGTAGAGCAGCATCAATATAGATTGGCAATTTTCCTTTTTTTTATTTGGGGGGTGGGATGTATTCTATTTTTGATTCATTAACATTGAACTCATGACCAATAGCAGTGTAACTCATGCTTGAATGAAGCTTATCTAAAACTCATATTTTTTTTCCCTCATGGGGCACATTGTTGCTGCCTTGTACTTATGAACAGTAAGGAGCACTTCAGCATGCTTGGGGGGCCATTTTTAATAGCAAAATCACCATTGAAAAGCAAAAAAATGTGAAGAATGTGGCAGTAAATAAATTGTAAAAAGGACAAAGTGCAAGACCTGGAGTCAAGCAAATCTTGAGTTCAAATCATGCCATAGTACTTTCTATTTATGTGACTATGGGCGAGTCACTTAACTTCTGTATACCTCAGTTTCCACATCTATAAAATGCAGGTAATAGTAAGATGCATTATAGAATGAGATCTGAAACAAGAAGGCAAATTATTGCTTTGTTTGACCTCAGCTGAGCCTTAGGTGTCCAGTGATTCAGATTGGTTTTGTTGTTTTGCATTCGTCTGGTAAGGACTACAAAAATGCCACAAGTATTTGTTTTGGATTTACAAATAAATTTTAGTGAGTAAGCAAATTCACAAATATACCATCTACAAATAATGATTGATGGTACATATATTAGCTATTAATATTACAAATTTGTTTCCTTTGACCACTTGAAAATAACCCAGTCTCCAAAACCACCAAGAATGAAGTACTCACCTCTATGTTATACTCTTATTGAAATTAATTTTTCTGACAACAGTAAGGGACTACTTAGTTTCTCTCTCACTACGAAGAACTCAAAAGCAATTTTAATCTACATTGACATCAGTATCTTAATGGTGGGATACTTAACAGACATTCTTTATAAATACCACAGGGAAAACTAAAGAATGAAACATGGGAAGGATGTAGCCTTTCAAAGTTAAAGAATCAAAACTGCTTAGAGTAAAGGGAATATTTTGTGGAGTTTAGAATATTGGAATGGGGCCAAATCATTTAGATGAGACCAGATATAAAGGCTGTAGAAAGCCAGGAAGAGGGCTTCAAACTTATTGTGATAGAAAAAAGCCAGTGGATCCATTTGAGTAGTTAAGTGGCATGAAGAATACTGTTTTAAGTACAATTAACACTGACAATGGTTTAAGAGAGACGACTGGGAAAAAATGAGACGTAGAATGTATTTTTAAAATCAAACAATGCAGGAACTATTATGCATGATAATTACATACAACAGACTTATTTTAAAACATTCTTTAATATGAGCAATTTTTTTAACTAAATACATGATCTGAATAAATTTTTTAATTCTTCAGCTATATAGAAGCTTTCTGATTTACACTTACATATCTCTTCATGCTTAAGTAAATTCTGCTGCCTGGTTTTATATTTGGAGTCAAGAATTGACAAGTTCAGGAATCAGTATTCTATTTTGGCTATGTTTTATATGGGATATTAATGTTAAATAATTATGAAACAATAAGTAAAAGTGATATGTTGGAGAATCATAAATACCAATTAAGGAGCTTGCAATTTAGTGCAATTAATAGAAACCCAGGGAATATTTTGTTGCATTTATCCCCAAAGCTCTTAGAAAGTATTAGAATAATTTCAACATCCAATTGATAAAAATGAGCACATTTACCTATTTATTAATGTATATTCACTTATTTATTCATTGATAAAACTACTTTCTGTCAAAGTATGCAGACACTGTAAATAGACCAAAGCATACTGGATCCAAACTGTGTGTGCCAGCCCTTGACAACAGTCCAACTCAGTGGTTTATATGCTCTGAGTTTAATAGACTATGTATTTTTATTCATTGTATTGTATCACTATTTCCATGCCATGTAAGAGTACAAATTAAATATTCTGAAGAAGTATATATCCACATAATCAATCCACATCACATTTAGTAAGTCTTATGGGATGGATCTTTCTACCAAGGTAAGCTGAAGAGAGTCTAGAAACAAGTCCCTGTCCTTGAGGCCCTAGATGATTCTTATCAATAGCTCATTGCCACAGGCTTCTGATATCTTCTTGACCTCTAAACAGAATGCTTAAGAAACCTTAATTGGATTCCTAGGGCACTTATTCTGCTTGAATATTTTCACTACAAATAGTGTTCCAGAATTGGGAAGCAGATGAATTAACAACAGCAGCAGCAGCAGCAGTAACAACAAGCCAACATTTAAGGACAGTGTTAGATGGCATGTTGTACAGAGTGCCAAAACTGGAGGGAGGCAAATCCTGAATTCAAATCTTACCTTAGACACTTTCTAATTGTATGAGCATGGTTGTAGAGAGCCATTGGAGAAACAGGGTCAAAATTAGGGCCTATTATCTGGATTCCCTACATGACCAATCCAGGCTGAGGCAGTCTTTGTGTTTGGTCCTGGTCACCTGAACCCTGAAAAGCTCTGGTACCAGTAGGTAGGTTAATCCAAAAACAACTTGACCCCTCCAGGAGGCTATTAGGAGTCATTTAGAGAAATAGAGTCTGTAATAGATGTTTTATCTGGATCCCATTACAAAATCATCGGCAAGTAAAACTGTGTATGATTTTTCTGCACTGCATGTCAGATGCAGACAGAATGGGCCATCTAAGGTAAAAATCTAAGGCTCCTCTTTTAATTCATTTTCAGATCCCCACCTTTTCTTAATATTCTTATTAGAAAGCTTTGAGTCTTTAGCAGACCAGAAGCTACTGAGTTAACAATTTCTCTCCTTGATAATTAAGAAGCCTGAACTCTAAACTCTACTTAGATAAGGCTGGAGCCGGACTTTATCTGACCAGGTGCAGTCCTGTAAATCAAGGCAGAAAGCAATTAGTAAAAATCTCCATGAAATATGTTTCTGCTCCCAGAATTGACCCCCTACTAATTGGTGGTTGGAATTTTGCCTTTGACCCTGGACCTGTCTTTCTACTTTTTAGACTTTAATGGGTTGTCTATGATTTGTAACCCCTTCACAGCTGTGACTCTTTCTTTGTTTGAAACCAGTATAAAATAAACCCCAAACTCCAGAGAGGTTAGATCAGCTATGGGCTAAACAATTAGTCTGGCTGTTCTCATTTTCTGTTTCCTGTCTTTTCAATCTGATGCCATTAAACGCCACTCAGGACCCCTACCATATAGAGCTGGTGCTCTATACATGGTCAAGTCATTTAACCTCTGTCTAGCTCAGTCTCCTCCCAAGGTTTTTGAAAGGATAAAATCAGATAATATTTGTAAAGTGCTTCTTAAACCTTAAAGCACTCTAGGCCTGGCTCTCAATCCAATGAGTCACTTAGCTGCCTCTATTTCTTTTTATTTTTGTCAAGAACCACTGTGTGGCAATTAATAGGCTTCTCCCTGCCCATCAAGGATAAAACTCTTCTAGGTTGCTTAATCTAAAGACATCAAATAACACCCAGCCAGAGAGTGAGAAAAAGCAAGTGTACTCCTTCTG
>NC_058130.1:452468765-452510916 GCF_016433145.1 Gracilinanus agilis | reverse complement strand
AATATATATATAATATATAATAATATTCAGTATATATATATAATATATATATATGTATATATATATATATAAACAGGCACTGAAAGTGGACAATGAATTTGGTCAACACTTACTTAGGAGAAGAAAAAATTATATAGCATATTCTGTTATCCTAAACTGTGGCCTATCACAAAACCTTATTTTTTTTCCTACCAATGGCTTATGTGGTTATAAAATCACAGAACAGTCAATTCCCAAATCAACTTAAACTACAGGTGATACATAAAGACAAAGAGGGTACAGATGACAAAATTATATAAGTGGCACAGGATATTGTCGATTTCTTTTACAGAAGAAATGTCATAAAAGACATTTTTACAGGTATGTATGGGTGGAGAGTAGGTGGGTCACTATTTATTTTAAGAATGAGGGAGGGATGACAAGAGGAATAATAAGTACTGCATTAGAATTCATGAAATATGGATTTCTTTCTAGAATAAGTAGAAAGAGATGGCCAGGATATTGGTTTAGTTTCCAAATCATAGAACACAGAAGTTCAAAGTTGAACCCCTGTAGCCCATAATACCCCTTCCTAAATCCCCACTAAAACATTTTCAAAAAATTCTCAGGAGGATTTATGGAATAGGCATGAACCAGAATGACCAAATGAAAGAAGATGTAAATGAGTTACAAATTTCATTGGTTTTTGGTATGCTCACATTGATTAAATCCTGTACCCCTCAAAATATCATGTAGATAATAGAGGTAGTATGTCATAGTAAAAATTGTCAGATGGTGTGGGTTTAAATCTCAGTTCTGCCACTTAATAAGTGTGTGACCTTGGGTAAGAAACAATTCCTTTGAGCCTCAGTTACCTCATATGTAAACTCAGGAAATTGGATTAGATGACCTCACAGGTCTCTCTTAATTCTCTAGAGTTATAATCCTTATATAACCTCAATACATGGTTTACTATTCTCATACAGATTTTTAAATGATGAGAAAGTGGATATGTAACACATGTCTAATAGTTCCAGAAGGAAATTTGGTATATAGCTGAAAGATTTGGGTTAAAAGAATTATGGTATGGAGAAATGAAGTCAGAGATCTTGTATTCAAATTTTGCCTCAGATGCCTACTACCTGAGTGACCTCCAGAAAGTCATTTATCTTTCTTGGTCCTCCATTTTCTCATATAACAATGATTTGATTTGGAGTAGATGGCTTTAGAGGTGTCTTCAGACTCTAAATTGTGATTCAAAATCTCTGAGAAATGAGAGGATTTAGCAAAATAAATTTTAATCCAAAACATAAGCATGCGTGAATAGCTCTCAATAACGAATGAGCAATAATTTTTAATCCAAATCTGAAATTACTGCTTAGGATGTTAGCTTCTCTAACATATATAAAACCTTTCTAAAAAATAGCGAAGCTGTTTTTTTTTTTGTTTGTTTTACTGTTTTGCTTTTATCTCAAGGCTCCATTTTTTAATACTTTTTGAGTACCCATCCTCAATTTTTTTCTTTAGGGCTAGAAAAAGTCAAGCATAGAGCCTGCTCCCCTTGGAACTTCACTGTTTGAGTATGCTGCTTAAAGGGGCAGATGTTAATCCTATTTATTTGGCATCATGAGGCTACAAATAACATATTTTCCTGTGCACTTTAGAATTATCCATGTTTTCACTGTGACCAGAGCTTTCCCAGTGAAAATTTACAGAGCTTTGAAAACAAGTCCTCCCTTTTCAATTACATCTCTCTAACATTGAAATGAACTGGATGCTGACACAAGGGAAAAGTAAGATTGCTTGATGCTTTTATTTACATAACATAATTTAATGAGGGCATTGCATCACATACTGGAGTTGGTGGTGATGATTAATTGCATACATATTAATGTGTGATTGCTATATCCTCCTTGCTCCTGGGAGACCCAGGAAGAATGTTGCTTTTCATGGGTTCAACCCTTGAGACTAAATTTTAAATCAATAAAATAAATGAAAAAAATTGTCTATCAACTAATAGAGTTCACCATATAGTAGAAAAAGTAATTATTTCTGACAGACTACTGTTAACTTAGAGAACTCAGTGTGGACATCTATTTTATTTAGTATTTTAAGATGAATTTAAGTCTTGGGTTAAGGAGGTGGTTTTAGTTTCTTCCTGTTCGTTCAATATTTTGCTGTAGTAGCTGAATAGTTTCTTAGTGAGAGAAGGGAAAGGATTAACTTGAATAAAATCCAGTTAAAATGCAAATGAAATGAATTTCTAGGCAATAAAGCATGCATTAAGCTTGGAACACTAATGACCATAATAGTAAAAAGTCTATGGAATATTTTATGTAGCCCTATCTTTTTCATCGTTATGCTCATTTAGATGGAAGTCTTCAGATAATTTTAGAGACTTTACATTTTCATTTGCTACAAACATGATTAATGACTTTATTACTCTATTTTCTCGAGAGATAGCTACAACATATACTTCTATTCATTCTTTTCCAAAAGCAAACTGGCAAGTACTATATCAGCCTTCAAAGATTTACATCCATTTTTAGGAGAATGCTGGAATTAAATATTTGAAGTTGTTTATAGGATGACAATGAGTTTCCTCATAGGGCAAGACTTCCCTAATTCCCAAATTATTATAAATAATTATTATAATCAAACCATCAAATAAACTATAATATGTGATTAAGGACTGTGGAATTGCAGTAATATATGGAAAAAACACAATTTCTTATTTCCTTAATAATAGTTATGGATAAACTATACCAAGAAACCATTAACAATCAACTATAATCAATAGGATTTTATATTAAATTTTTGCTTATTTCAACTCAATTGTGATGTTAGAATATATGAAATCATTTAATACTTGTGTTTGCTCAGTACTCTCTTTCAGGAAAGGTTTTTGAAATGACTGACAGTTAGGCAAATTGGTCCATGGCCTTAAAGAAATTACATACCATTCTTCCTAATCTAATCTAGAATTTGTCTGATCATTTAAATAGGAAAGGGAATTCAGGAACCATCTAATCCAATCTCATTTAATATAAAGCAAGGATGTGAGTACTGACTGGCCTTTTGGAATTTGTAGCTCAAAGGAAAAAAAAAATATTCCCTTAGTCCATTTGGAGTAATTTAGAATTTTTGATACCTTTGAGCTTGGATGGTGGCACTGAGACCTTAAAAGATACATATTGTCTTAAAGATAGAAAAAAGAGACTTCCAGAGTTGGGAAAATACTCTAAAAAAAAAAACCTCTAAAAAAAAAAGCAAGGCCAGATTGTAGCAAAGAAGGAAGAAATTGAGTAGGGTAATATTGACCTCTACCAGCATCTTGGAGTAGAAGTCCGACTAAAGCTCTGGCTGGGTATAGATCTTTCTGAACTGCTTGGAATTTCTTAGAAAATATCTATAAACAGACACTGAAATAAACTTCCTGTTTCTTTACCTTAATATTTCTGGGAACCTGAATTTTTCTTCAAACATAAAACAGCTAAGAGTTTTTTGAAGATAAGTATTAATTCAAAGAGGGCAGAGCACCAGATTTCTATGCAAATGTTAAGCATTGTCCTAAATGGGGGCTTTGAGCTATTGATTGTTCTAATTTTATTTTTTAAAACAGGAACTCAATAAATCAGTAGAAGAAGGGGCTAGCTACCACTGAGGAGCCAAAAGTTGCTTCTTGGAAAAAACAAAACTAAAAAAAAAAAAAAAACAACTCCAGAATTATTATAGTTGAATGTGGCTGGTTGAAACTCCAGAGTTTTAAAAAGAGAAATGGTGTTGCCTAATATTTGCTGACCAGCTGTTGCTCGCTATATTGTTTAACAAATAGATGAGGGAAGTGAAGCACTAGAAAGTGGTATCTTTCCTGATATGTAAGCAGTAAGTTTCAGAGATAGCATTTGATTTCAGGGCCTCAGACTCAATGTTCTTTCATTTGTGCAATGATGCCTGGTATGTTGGATTTTTTTTAAATATAGCATCAGGAAATACTACCTTTTATGAGGTATTATGCTCTCTATCTATCTCATCCTATCAGACCTGTTCTCATTTCACTCCAAGGCTTTTTTTAAAAGTCAGAGCTATTTAACATAGCCTCCTATAAAATAATGTATTATAATAATAGATCATAAAATAATATGGTCATTATGGTGTAAGTACTGTTCCAGAATCATAAAATGTTAATAAGTGTTCAAGGTCAAGAAAATATAGGTTTGGCTGAGAGTTAAATCTACTGGAGCCGGTGTATTACGAGCTGCAATAACCTCTAAAGATTCATGAAGTCTAGTCCATGCCAGGAACAGTATCCCATTTAAATGATTAGTACTGCTTTTTTTTTTCCACTATCGCTCTTTATAAAGCATATGGTATAACCTCAATGATTAAAGAAGTAATAAAAAGAGTCATTTTTATCTTACAGCAATGTTGTGTTTATGAGAAGTCAGGTTAAACAACGCCCAAGCAAAGGACTCTTCAAAGTAGGGGAAAAA
This sequence comes from Gracilinanus agilis, assembly GCF_016433145.1. Classification (NCBI taxonomy): domain Eukaryota; kingdom Metazoa; phylum Chordata; class Mammalia; order Didelphimorphia; family Didelphidae; genus Gracilinanus; species Gracilinanus agilis. Next base: position 452,506,444 of record NC_058130.1, on the reverse strand, counting down.
AAATGAATGGATCCAGTCATGAATATACTTTGAGCAGATCTTGTGATACTTGTGATATTCTCTGCAAAATCCCCATAATAATATCTGTAGCCAGATGTTCTGACCAGATGTCCCCAATCTCCAGCCTTTGGCAACTTTAGAAAATATCTTAACCCACCCTGTTCTTGCCCCTGTCAAACATTTCCCTTTCTCTGTAGAAGAATATTTAAACACTGCCTCTCTATCCTGTCCCTACACACTGTGTATTGGCTCCAAGGCAGAAGAGTAGTAAGGGTAGGAAATGGGGGTCAAGTGACTTGCCAAGGGTCACACAGCTGGGAAGTGGCTGAGGCCGGGTTTGAACCTAGGACCTCCTGTCTCTAGGCCTGACTCTCATTCCACTAAGCTACCCAGCTGCCCCCAACAAGTAGGTTTTAAACCAGGGATTCAGGTCCAATATTAGGAAAATTGTCAACATAATTGATCATATCAGCAATAAAAACAACAGAAAACATGAATATTTTAATAGACATAAAATTATTTTGATTAAATGCACCACCCATTTTTATTAAAAACACTAGATATTGAACTCAGTGAAAGTCTTCAAAATGAAGAATAACATATATCAAAAACCATCTGCAACAATTATATGTAATGAGGATAAACTAGCAACCTCAATAAAATCAGAAATGAAACTGGACATTCATTATCACCAGTTTGTCCAATATTGTACTAAAAATGCTTGCTAACAGCATTAAGAGAAAAAGAAATTGAAGAAATAACAATAGGCAAGGAAGAAATAAAAATATCACTCTTTGCAGATGATATAATAATATACCTAGATAATCAAAAGAAACAAACAAAAAATGAAACAACAGTTTTAACTAAGTTGTAGGATATAAAACAAACCCACAAAATCACCAGCATTTCTTTATACTTCCAATAACACCAAACTGAAAGAGACAGAAAGAGAAATCTCATTTAAAATTATGGTAGACAATATAAAGTACCTAAGAATATACCTATCAAGATCAAGCCAATTTGATTAGAGTTACAAAACACTTTTCTCACTAATAAAGTTAAATGTCGACAATTGAGGAAATCTTAATGATACCGAAAGACAATATAATAACATGACTATTTGACAAAAAATAACATGCTGGGAAAAGTAGAAAACCATATGCATATGGCAGAAATCTCACACCAGATACTAAGGTAAAGTCAAAATTGATACAAGATTTAGAAATAAATATTGATACCATAGGCAGAATAGGGGAGTACAATAAATAATAACTGTCAGACTATGGATGATGGAAGAATTTAGGACACAAATAAGACAAATATTATGAGATATAAAATCTTTGATGACATTAAATTTTAAAAACTTTCTGCATAAAAAGTAATGCATCCAAGATTAAAAGGCAAATCACAAACTGGGGAAAAAATCTTTATACCAAGTCTCTCTGACAAAGACATCCATTATCAAATGTATAGGGAACAGTGTCAAATATATAAAAATCCAAAGCATTTACTAATTGACAAATGAGAAATGGATAGGAAGTCAATTCTCAGATGAAGAAATTAAAACTATTCTTCACTGTATAAAAATGCTCCAATCACTATTGATTAGAGAGAGGAGAATTAAAATAACTATGATATACCATCACACATCCATAAGATTGACAAACCCTACCAAAAAAAGAACCTGATAAATAGAGCCTGGGATATGGAAAAACTGGAACACTAATCTAATGCACTGTTGTTGGAGCTGTGAACTTTTTTTTCTAAACCCTTGTACTTCGGTGTATTGTCTCATAGGTGGAAGATTGGTAAGGGTGGGCAATGGGGGTCAAGTGACTTGCCCAGGGTCACACAGCTGGGAAGTGGCTGAGGCCGGGTTTGAACCTAGGACCTCCTGTCTCTAGGCCTGACTCTCACTCCACTGAGCTACCCAGCTGCCCCTGGAGCTGTGAACTTTTACAACCATTCTGGAGAGTAATCAAGGACTACAAGCAAAGTACCATTAAATTGCACATATCTTTTAATCCAAAAATAATACTGATAAGTCTGTCCATCCCTGAACCTACTCATAGAAAACTTTATAGGAGCTTTTTTATGGTAGCAAAAAACTGGAAACTGAAGGGATGTCCATCAATTCAGGATTGGCTGCACAAGTTTTGGTATATGTTTTTTACAGAATACTCTTGTGCCACAAGAAATGACAAACAAAATGATCACAAAACACCTGGAAAGAGTTAAATGAAATAATGTAAAGTGAAATGAGAGAAACAGGAGAATAGTAACAACAATAATATATGATGATCAGTAGTGAATGATTCACCCCTTATCAACAAGGCAAGGAACCAAGACAATTTCCGAAGACTAATGACAATATATATACTTACTATACATATACATATGTACGTACATATGTGTGTAACCCACCATCATAAAAGGAACAAAATTAGTCTGAATTCACATTTAAAGATATCATTCTTTACTTTTTCCCTCCATGATTTTTCTTTAGTTTAAGCAATATGTGTCTTCTTTCACAACATGACTATTTTGGAAATATGTATTATATCATAGTATATGTACAACTTATATCATATTATACTGTCTTCTTGGGGAGGGAAAATGAGAAAGAGAAATGGATTGCAAAATATGAGAAAACAAATATTAAGATAATAATATGGAAAATAAAATCTATAAATAAAAAGGTGTGTTAATTGGGATAGATTAAAAACTTAATATTTGGCATCCATTTTGGTGATTATGAATTGCCTAATACAGAACCTGGAATGTGATAAGCATTCTTTATTTGCCTTTTTACTTTGTTGTTGATTAGATGTAAAAGTCTCATACCAGGTAATCCTGTATGAAGCTTTCATTGTGATAGGTACAAAAGACACATATCAGTAATTTTGTTTATTATGTGATCTTATGAAGTTATTTTATATTAACAATTTTTTCTATAGTCTTAAAATGTCTAGCATATATTTGATAAGAACTGTGTTTGAACTAGAGTCTTAATGGTAAACTACTTTTAAAATATGAATTTATTTAGGTTATTAATTACACCATTACAGCTAAAGAGATGATGAAAATTCTTTGAAACTACCCATTTGGAGATGTAATAGATAACAATGTTTTTACTGTGAAATTACTAGAGTTCTTAGAGATCTCTATCATGATGTTGAAATCTTGGAAGTGTTTAATTGGGCATTTTTAAAAGAAATAATAATACTCAATGAAGTGAATATTATTTGAAATATGACTAAAGAAACTAAGTAGACAGTGAGAGACGTACTGGGTCATAATATGGAGGAAACAAGTTATTAAAGGACTTTAATCAAAGTCCATTCAAAAGTTATGGGACTTTTAGTTAAAATCCACTGGAAGATATTTAATGTGTAAATTCTAAATAGGAATGTAAGGAGTTAAGGCAGAAATTGAGTTGTATCTGTTTGAATTAACAGTGTGAGCAGTGGGTTTGTGGGATAAAAAGTTTAAATGTTTTATAGAATACTAATAAGTTGTGAGTTGAATTTAAGTAGTAAATGCATTTCCATCTTATGGTTTTTTCAGCTAAGTTTTAAGAACTATCTTGTTTCCTATTCAATGGTTTTGGGGAAAACCATATCAGTAAGGTTCATTATTGAGTGATAAGATTCAATCAGGACTAAAAAGATATTGGAAAAATAAAAGAAAATAAAAATTTGATAATTACTGTATAGAAAAGCTAAGAAGAAACCCTTGCAGATTTCCCTTTATTTGTACACTTGTAAGGATTCTTGTAAAAATCTGTGTGTGCACAGTCATCAGCCCTATGAAAAGACTTTATTTGGGTTATGGAGTTTCTAAAGAATGAAACTGAATTACTGTACACGTCTGTTTATAATACAGAAATGATTTCAATTGATTCATCTTTATGCCAGTATGAATTTAAACCTTAAGAATAAATCAGTAAATATTATATATGCATGCGAACCCTGGTAAACTTTGATTATTTAATTGCTCCATGAGAGTAAGATTTAATTGTATTTAGCTCTAAACTGAGGTTTGGGAAACATCATTGGAGGTAAAGCTCTTGAGATGGCAACTAATATTAAGTCAGTAATCCACCAGTTAAGAGGAAAAAGCCACAAGTTACTCAGAAGTAATGTTACCCTGAACTGTCACAGGAAGAAGTATTTGTCTAGAAAAGTGTTGAAGGGATGACCCTCAGCACACCTGAAGGTATGGAATGCTCTGCTTTGGATTATTTCTGAATCTTGATATGAGGTAGAATTGTTATGCCTGATTGATTGTTAACTGTTGACTCTTATTTGAACTCAAACAGTTAAGGATGCTGGTATACACATGGTGAATCATTTTGTGTCATTAAGGCTTGTGCCTAAAATGACCAATTTTGATGTTAAAATAATGTTCATACTTTTTCCTTTTATAACACAAGTCAATAATCAGAGCAAGTGGTTAACAGAAGATATGAGTACCATGAAAATATGTTACTGTTTGTGAGTGAAAAATTCTCTACCCTATTATGTGAGGATTAGATTTTAATGTTAGCAGTTGTAGTGAGTTAATCATAATTGTAATTCTAAGATAGTTAAATAATGTTAGCATAAGTGATGATTTTAGGTCTTTTGAGATTATTTTAGTATAACTTTTTTTCCCCAGGAACAGAATATCCTTTATGGGAAACAGCAAGTTGACTAGCTTTACTATAATATAAAGTATAGCATAACTTTTAGAGTAAGATAACTGCTTGAATAGAGTTAATCATTGTTAGCATAGTCTTAGCCTTTAAATTGCTGTATTACAGTGGTTCCCAAACTTTTTTTGCCTACCATTCCCTTTCCAGAAAAAATATTACTTAGTGCCCTGGAAATTAATTTATTTTAAATTTTAATAGCAATTAATAGGAAAGATAAATGCACCTGTGGCCATCACCGCTCCCCTGGATTGCTACAGCACCCACCAGGAGGTGGTAGCGCCCACTTTGGGAATCACTGCTGTATTATGTACCCTCAGCAATCCTGGTCTTGAACTTGTGACTGGGTCTTCTTTAGCAGAGAGGCTTTTGTCTCAGTCAGAAGTCTTTGGTTACCCAATTGCAATAAACTTATTTCTTTTTCACTTGGAGACTTAGTTTCCCTTATTTGCATTCCTGCAGTTAGAAATTACACAACAGTTTTCAGTCCGAATGTATGATCATTCTGTATCCCATAAAACCAGAGTGAATTAGTATTTGAACTTGTCATCCACCTGTTGATACAGTCAAGTGTAATCTTGGTTCCATTTGAATGTGGTTAACAACTGAACATGTACAGGCAATCCATGTAATATACATTGTTCTATGTATACAATTGGCAATTACTTAAATGTATTTGGACCCCACTCCAAGTTTTTGTTTCAAATGGAGTATATTCAGCCTTTTGCAAGTCAATTAATTTGTATAATCATTGAACCTAGAGGTCAAGAAATTTATCTGCAAAAATGTTATTTATATTTTATGTACAGTTTTTGATCTCTAATAGCATATGATGATCCTAAAATAATTGAAATTTTGAGGAAAGTTTTGAAAAAGCAACTAGTTAAATGTTCCTGTATGTCATATGTAAATGATTCTAGTGGCCATGCAAAAACTAAACATCTGAATTTTAAGTTATTGGTGAGTTTCTACTGTGATATTGGAAATTTGGGATTCTTTGAACTAATCTTGGGTCTGAACTTCCTGTGGACATTTAGGGGACTTGAAAACTACATTTCTCATAATTCCTTTTGCATAATACAGGTGGGTAGGAAGTATGATTAGGTAGACAGAGGTATAAAGATTTAGGACTTCATTGGTATGTGCTCTTTCCTATGAAGCAGCCAGGGGAAGGTTCTTTTTTCTTGCTGAATATGCCGGTGGGCAGAGGTAATGGTGTGGCAATTTGAATGAGCTCTTCTCAGGCAAGTGGTTGTAATTATCAAAATGGCTTTAAATAAAACCCCAATATCTTTAAATATATCCTTCTATATCAATTTTATTTGTTACACTATGTAATATTCTTCTTGTAGTTCTATTTTTAATAAGATTAGAACTGCAAGGTTTGGGATGCCTTTTACCATCTCAAATAATTATTAGAAAAGTAAACTTGAAAAACTGTACTAATTAGTATGGAAATTTTAGTGGGAAGTAAAGTAAAAGATTTTAGCGGGAACATATAAGGAAACTCTACAGTTAAACTGAAACTAAAGAAGAAAATATACTAGAGAAGAGAACTAACTCTGGACGCCAAAGTAAAGATGCTTTTGAAGATCAAACTATCACCCAGAACATCTGAGATCCAAGATGTAAATTTGTAGACATTGGGAATGGGCTAGTAAAATGGAAAAAAAAAGATGTTCATTAATGCTGATACTCATTATTGTATTACTTTGATTATGTTTCACTGTACCTTAATAACAGTACCACTCTACTGTTATTCTGTTTCTTACTCTTTTTATTTCTGTTGTGTCAAGATAAAATGTATTAGAACTCTTAAGATTTAAATTCTCAGAGGACTGTATCTTAATTTATATGTATTTATTAAATAATTTTAAAAAACAGATCAGAGAAACAAAAGGCACCAAACACATAAATCTGGCTTTTTCCTTCACAAGCTTCCTCCCCTACACAACACCTGCCCATGCTAGCCCTCTCTTAGTTGTCTTCCCTCCAACCAGAGGCAGGTTCATACTATGGATGTGCCAATACTCACTTAGCCATGATTCTGAGGCAAAAGAGAACTACTTCCCAAACTCCAGTCCAATTTTATGCTCCTTATGACATCACTTTTCTGAATCCCTCTGATTTGGCAGACTCCAACTTCAGCCCAGATCAGAGGTAGGTCTTTTGAAAGCCAGGAGTCACATGGACAAGAGGCAAGCATCTTTAGGGTAACAGGAGGCCATGAGATGTCTGGTCCCTGTACTGTGTGTGTGTGTCTTCCTCTTATCTTAAGGAATTTGTTGAGACATAAACCATCTGTCTTTGTTCTTTTTTTTTATTTCCATCAAAGGGTGGGGTTGAATTGCAACCTAATTCAATCAGAGAATGGGCTATTTCCAATGTCAATATAAACATTTCCTTTTAAATTCCAAGGCTAATCTTAGGGAACTAAGAAAGAAAAAAGAGCGCAGACTAGTATTAAATTCTCACATGACCAAAAATGATGTTCCACCAAGTTTTATATCTTTGGCCACTGTGTGTCCTTTATGGAACCCTTGGCAAAAGGGGTGTATAAATGGAGATTTTGAACCTTGGATTTCATCCCCGAAAAGTCCCTTAGTTTTCCCCAAATTTCCTTTAATCTCTCCTGCACCTCCAAGTTTGCTGCAACTCCTCCCTCTTGCTCTTTTGTTCCTGGGAGCTGGCTGTTTAGTAACCTTTTAGTTAGGTCTCTGTTAGTTTATTATTAACAAAATATTTATAAAGATAATATTTAGTATTTTGCACATTAATTTTAATCACCACAGGGGGAAATGTGAAAAATTAAAAAGTTTCTAATGGCTTTATGATATGCAGAATTGCCCTGGAACATCAGGATCAGCCAGATGAAGCAGTGCTATATGACTAGAAATAACTTCATAATGTTCCTGGTTACAAGAAAAGGTCAGAATGTTTCCCACTTTTCCTCTATCTTAACAGAGTTGAATCCTGGTTTACATTCCAAGTGTTTGACAGTTCATGTCCTGTTGCTGTGTAGAATTTCTCCTTTTTTGCCCAATCCCAGAAGGTTCCTTCTCATTTTCCTTGGAACACTTTTATAAAAGTTGTAATCTTCTTCTCTTTGGGCTTAGGTTTATCCAACTTCCGTGTGTGTGTGTGTGTGTGTGTGTGTGTGTGTGTGTGTGTGTGTGTGTGATTTCTTTCTCAAAGGATATAAATGTCTTTATTGCAGAGTTGTTTGCCAGATTGGTTTATTAGCATAATGTAAATTATTGCTTGTTTGGTTCTAAAGTTGACTCTATGTTGACCAAAGCCAGACCTAATATATATAGCAACCTGAGAAAATCAATGTATTCAGAGTCAGGAAACATGGATTCAAATCTGGGCACTAAATCTTTTAGTTAGGTAATCATAGAAAATCATTTTACCTCTCTGAGGTTCAAGTTTTTTTTTTTTGTTTTAAAAGAAATACCTCTGAGGTATTTGTGTTTGGAAACCTTGTGTTCTAAAACTCCATAAACTGACCTTTGTCACAGACAACCTTGTCTTCAAGAAATCCCAGATGGAACTTGATCCATGCCAGAAGTCAACTAAAGACAATCAAAACCTCAAATACCTGAATCACACTAGTCTCTGGCTATTGCACCTAGGCTGCTCTCAGCCACCTCATATTGTTTTTTTTAAACATTTATTAATATTCATTTTTAACATGGTTACATGATTCATGCTCCTACTTTCCCCTTCACCCCCCGCTCTCACCCCACCCATGGCCGATGCACATTTCCACTGGTTTTAACATGTGTCATTGATCAAGACCTATTTCCAAATTGTTGGTAGTTGCATTGGTGTGGAAGTCCCCTCCTTATATCTTACATCAGTTCTCTCTGGTGTATTACTTAACAAACATAATAAGGCTCGATCCTTGATTTACCCAAAGGAAAGTCCAGACATTATGGCATAAGTAGCTGTATTCACACAGATACTGATTAAATGAAAAGTAACCTTTTTGGGACCTGGAATAATTTTATACAATCACTTGAGTTACATTACATAAAATGATATTAAGGTATTTATGTAAAGATAATATTTTCCTTAAGCACAGCCAATCTAAAGCACAAGTAGAAATTTTCAATTGTTGGGTCATTATAACCTATAGGTATTTCTTAATATTCAACAATAACAAAAGATAACAATAATTTCAAATGTACATAGCATGGAAAAATAGGCTATAAATTCAGTCACGATAATAAAAAGTCACACAATTAAGCCATGTTTTAACTGAAATATATTTTGCTTTAGATAAACATCTCCATTCAATATCTCTGCTGATGCTGCACAGTACTGCTGTAAGTATTACAAAAGCCCAGGACAAAGGGTGGGGGAAAGCAGAATTCTTAAAGCAAAGGTTGAGAAGATCCAGAGAGTTCCATATGTATAAGAAAATCTTAGGTGGTAGAGGTAAGAAAACTGAGAGGTGGGAGTTGAGACATGGGGAAAAATGTTACATTGGTGAACTCTTAGCCAGTTCACTAAGCCTCCAGTATCCCTTGGACCTGTTGGCTAGCCACACAATACCCCTTCATTAGAGGTGAGGTAGCCACCTTATACTTTGACTGTCCCTTCTTTCTCAAGCTCCAGTGAACACAGAAAACCATTCACTTCTCTTAAAATACATATAAGCACCTCTATTTCTGTAGTTCATTGAAGTCCTGAGAGTGCAGTTCTTTGTATTTTCCCAGATTAATTTGCCTAATTCAATCAAAGACTTTTAATATAACTATGGGGGGAGGTAATTCTGATTTTTTGATTGATATATTTTAGAAAGAAAAATATTATAAAGAGAGCTACCATGATTTTTAAAGAAATTCACTTTAAATCCTAATTCTCTTACTTGTTATTGTTCAGTCATATCTGACTCATTGTGACCTGATTTGAATTTTTCTTGGCAAAGATGTTAAGATGGTTTGCCATTTCCTTCTCTAGCTCACTTTATAGATGAGGGAACTAACAATCATATTTAGGGAAAGGAGAGACAACATTTGAATAGATCATCAAAAATTAAAATAAGGAATCTGAGATATTAAATAATGTTGGATTAGCAGCTTAATGTTCTTCAGCAAATAAATGTTGTGATCAGGTTGGTACCCAAGGAAAATTGTTTTCCCTCTTTTATAGAAAATGGATTGGAAAAGAGAAAGATTAGAAAAAAAGTAGACTAAGTATTAGGTAGTAATAATAATGCTAGTGAAAAGTGGTGAAGAGATACATGTTGTGGAACTGGACTGGATGAGAACTTGAAAATGTAAGTGGGCACAGGGAAAGAATAAAAAGTCAAAGATGTCACAAAAATGCATATTAGAGAAACTATGAAAATGGTTAAGTAATTAGTGAATATGGATCAGGAATAAGTTTACAATAACTCTTAGGACATACTGAATTCAAAAGTCAATGAAGTCCTTTGCAGACCTCAATTCTGTAAACAGGATAAAAACAAGCTTAATTCTCACTCTAGTGTCAAGAATTGTAGCTTTGATAGAGTAGCTATGTGACACAGTGAAAATAAGTACTGGGCTTGGAATCTTTCATAAGAAAACCCCAAAAGGGAGTCATGAGGGGTCAGAAACAATTAAACAACAAGTATCTTTGATACCCCCACAACTTATTTTCCTACATTTCTTGCTGAATTAAAAGTGTGATTTTATTAATTCCTTTTATTTTATTTTCTAACCAAATTACTGTTATCCCACTTGCATAATATGCTTTACATTAATTACCTGACTTTAATTTCCTGGCATACTCTTTGCTTTCCACATTTAAAAAAATAATTGGAAAATCAAAAAGAATGGAAAAGACTTTTATAAATGAATACCAAGAAAAATTATCCACAAAAATTACAATAATGTAAATGGAAGAATAAAATCAACATAAAAACTGAATATCCAACAATTATAATGACCAAGCTTGTTTCCCAAAAAAGAGATCAGACAATGAACAACTTCCTTCTTCTTTGAAGAAAGGATAAGTAGCTGAGTAGGAGTTAGGAAGGAGAGCTAACTCCTTTAGATACCTATTTGCTGTGTGACCTTGGGCAAATCATTTAACCATTCAACCTCAGTTTCCTTGTTATTGAAGAGTCAAAATCAAAGATAATATAGAAAATATTTTTGTAAACCTTAAGTTCTCTAAATATTAGATATTGTTATTAGAATTCATTAGTATTTATCTACTTCAGCCTTTGCAAAGTTGTGAGACAGTGACTGAAAATTCAGGTCCTCCTTCTCCTGAGGAAGGAATGGAATGCAGAAAGAGGAGACACCATGTGAGAGTTAATGGCACCAGAATGCTGGCTATAACTAGAGAATAGGGAAGGAGAAGAAGGGGCCAGTATTTGCCCTATGCTCTCTCCATTTGAATATTAGCTCCCTGAGAGCTTAGTATTTCTTGGTTTTCTATTTGTTTTCTCATTTGTTTTACACAATGTCTGCAAATAATGAGTGAAACGTTTAATAAATGCATTGTCATTCATTCATTCATTCATTCCTTTTCATCTAGCTAATCTCTAAAAAAATAGTATTAGAATGAAATTTTAATTTACCAATGTATTATTGTTTTGTATGCATTCCATGGCTTAACTGCAGTTAAGAGGGATTTATGGTTAGGCAACATACTCAGGGATAGAAAAAGAAATTCTCTTCTAATTCCTAAGATTAGCAGTTGTCTCTTGAAATGAACACAATTAATTTCATTATTCAGTTGTTTTCAGTTGCATCCAACTATTCATGACACCTTTTTGAGTTTTTCTGGGCAAAAGTACTGGCATGGTTAACCATTTTTCTCTCCCTTATTTTACTGATGTGGAACTGAGGCAAACAGGGTTAAGAGTCTTGCCAAGGGTCACACTGCTAATAAGTTTCTGAGTCCTGATTTGAACTTTTTTACTCAAGGACCAGCACTCTATCTTTTGTGTCATCTATCTGCCCTATTTTTTTCATGCTAGTATAGAATTCTGAAAACAGAGAAGAATCAGTGAATCTAGATCTAGACACATAATAATCCAACGAATTCAGTGGAGACTCTACCTGGTATGGGAGGAGATGTTTCCGTCGTTTGTTTTTCTCTTTTCTCAATAGTCTATTCAGAAAGAGAAAGACAAAATAGATAGTGACAAGAGAGAAACAGACAGAGAATCAAGAGAGACAGAGACAAGGAGAAATAGAGAAGAGAAGACAAGAGAGGCATTCCCTGAGGGACAAGGTTGAGGACATTGACTAATAAACCTACAGCTCTGAGAAAGGCCAGTGAACTAACATCATCACTCATCATCACTCATAGGAAGAAAGAGGAATGAGAACTGTGGTATGTGACAAAAGTAGAGAAAGTTCCTGCTTAGTTAAAATTACCTTTACTCCACTCAGTGTCAGAAGCATATCAGAGCTATCATGATCACAAATGGACTTTTCCTCCTCCTCCTCCTCCTCCACCTCCTCCACCTTCTCCTGCACCTTCTCCTCCACTTCCTCCTCTTCTACCTCCTCCTCCTCCTTCTCTTCCTCATCTTTACTACTACTAAAAGTACAATGGAACATTCCAGATGCTATCAGAGTTATTTTATTTGTTCCTTACTTCTGCTAAACTGTCCTCCCCCCTTATTTATTCTTTGTTAAAGGATATGAGAGTGTGGGGTTGTGGGGTGTGTGTGTGGGTAGAATGATATATTTATAGAAGATTGTAACATTAAACAAAAAGGTAGTTCAAAAATGTTAACTACATCAATAAAAGACTTTTTGATGATACTATATATACCTATACATATACATATTTAACTTCAAAGAGAGTATATTAAAATAAACAGATGTTTTTGTTTTTGTTTTTCCCCACAGGGCTTTTGTTTATTTTGCTGTATCACTCTCCCAAGTTCTAGACTGAAAAAAATAGGTATCCTAAAACCATTTCTTATAAATATGGTAATCTGTTGTGATTTAAAGTATTATGTCTTTCAATAGAATCAATAAACATCAGTAACTTCATTAATATCAGGCATTTATTGAGCAGATACTTGAGGTGTGGAAGTTCCTCACTGAGTACAAATTTGTTAGGTCAATTCAAATCCTGTCCTGAACAATTGATTTAATGGAACTCTGAGCTGGTAGTTACTTGGCCCAGCAACAAGTAAAGAAAAATCTGAATCTACAATGCAAACCCTAACAGATTGTAAAAAGAGTAGGGGATAAGTAGAAATATCTCATCACTTCAAATCTCTTTTTACTTACCAGAATTTGGACAATATTTCCTAAATTCTGATGTAGAATTACCCTATGACACTGAATAGAAATAAAGCTCTGAAAAATACATGAATGGTTTTAAAATGAAATCTTTTCCAAACTGAATCTAATGATAAGTGAGTTTAATGAATTTGCTATATGGATCAGAATTCAATGAACTATAGAAAGGTTATAAAAATGTATTGATGACTTGATGGAAGATATTAAAAAGACTGTAGGTATGGCACTTTATAAAAGTATCATCATCATCAAAAGACATTTATTGAGTGTCATTGTTAGGATTCAAATGGGTGGCCACCAGAGGAACACACGAGACAATGCAATCAAAGCAGAGAATCCCAAGTGGTGCATTCAAAGGAGGGAATATATATGTTTCTAGGATATAGGTGCCTTTGTCTTAGGGTTAGCTAATAGCTAGACAGTGGGAGTAGGGATGTTTCCAGGTGCCACAGGATATGATTCTTAATCTTCAAGGCTGTCCTGTCTAGGGAGGAGTGGTGTCCCTGGGACTGTGAGCTCCAGATAACTGCCTTGCTGAGCAGAGCATGATGCTATCAAAACCCCCCTGCTTAACAGGGTATGATGCTGTCAAGCTGTTAGTTATGGTGTTAGCTTTTTGGCTATAACATTTCCCCGTTTTTCGTTTTGCACACTGAGGAATCTTCCTCAGGGCCAAAGAATAAGTCCAACATTCCCTACTTTTCCTTTTGATCCTAAGGAATCATCCTCAGGTGGTCCCTTAAAGATTAGTGTCAACACACATTGTATCAAGGGTGGGGGTTATCTGGTAATACTGATGCAGGACCATGAGCTGAAGGGTGTTAATTCCTTCCTTTAAAAAAGCTGCTAGTTGGTTAAGAATAAGGGGAAGGGTACATAGTGGAAGCAAAAGGGATTTTCCGGCCTCTAGTTTGCCTGAAAAAACTTTTTCACTAAGGGGGTACAATGTTCTATGCTGTCTCTGGGGTACAACGTCCCACAAGGTCCCATGCTGTCTTCCCTCCCCTCCTCCAAAAGTCTAAGGGAAGAGGGCCGATGGTTTCAATCTTCTGTAGCTTCTTCAAGCTGAGAAGGGGCGTGGAATCTCTGAGAGGGGGGAACAGGAGGAGGAACTGTAGGCACAGGGTCTTCAGGGGCATCTCTGCATCGAATGCCAGGGTCCTGAAGGCTTGGACACCAGAGACCGTTTCCCCAGACTGACAGACAGGTCACAAGGGGGAGCATCCTAGAACCTAGGACTAGGGCAAAAACTAGAACACCAGATACACAGAGAGAAAATTAGAACAATAGAAACTGATATTAAACATTAACATTTGGGTATGTTAGCCAACAGATTTTATCCCCAGAAATCTTCCTCTGACAGGAATTGAACCATTTAGGAATTTTTGATCCCTAAATTGTTTGCAGAGTTGGCAAGGGATGTTTCTGCTAAAAAAAATATCCTTTGTAAAGCCCACATTAATATGGCATCTATAACTACTTGACTGACAATACTTTACAGATAAATTTCTTTATCCCAGATTCTGGAGGAAATCCAGAAAGTTTTGGGTTATATTTCCAAGCTCAAAATCCCACTTCAGTTGTGGTAAATTAAGGCTGCAAGCTACAAGTCATCTATCACTAAACCTCACTCACTTCTCAAAGTGTGTTCCCTAAAAATTTGATAATTTTCAATTATTAACCTAATAAGTTGTTCGGGGATATGGAAACATTAATTCACAACTTGCATTAAGTGCTGATTATGGGAACTTGCTCCAAAAAGGAAAGGTAGATAGGAAAAACATTTCCTCACGTCCCAAGGGACACATAGTGAGGGGCTCCACGTTCAGGCCAAAGCTGTCACTGGCTCATGCCATCCTTGTGTCACTCAAGGAGTAGTAGCCTAGATGGTCAGAAGAGGTCCAGTTCAGGTTGAGCCCTAGAATTGCCTCTCCTAATCATCACGGAACATTCTCTGTCTTTAGTACTATATCACCACTGGATCTCTGAAGCCTTCTCCTTCCTTAAAAGACAGGTATTTCCCATTACAGTTCAGAGAAATTCTGCTAAGCAGCAGTCTGGAAACAATTTCCATACCCTCAAAAAAGCCTTACGCATCCCTTCTGGCTAATCACTCAGTTTTTTTTTTTTCTATTCAAACATAACATAACTCTTCACTTTTTCTAGCTCTCTGTTATCATCACAAAAAATAAACATACCATTTGGTATCCCTTCAAATGATAATCAATAACTCCCAAGAATTGAGGCACTGTGTCTTTAGCATAGTGCTTATTAATTATAACTTGCAGTTCATAGTACGAATTAGTAACTGAGGTAACCACTGAGTATCGAACAAAACCCATGGTACAGTCAGGTTTACAATGAGCTTTTGCTTACATTCAAACAACACTTAAAGCACATGTTTTAGCAAGAATTTACATAAAAGTCACATTTAAAGGAATATCATAAAGCATGTAGTATTACAGGGTCTATTTCCAATTAAAACCTTTTAAGCACTACAACCTTAAAGCAAGACTTTTGACAAGCAGGCTGCTTAACAAACTCTGAGATGAAAACCATTTATGATCATTTTAAACCCCCAAAAACATTTTTGATCAATGTAACCACTTAAACCTATTATATTCTTTAACCTCTTATGATGGAAAGATAAATAAGGAGGAAAACAGTCTTCTTGAGATTAACATGGGCATTGTGCAGAGATGGCAGGGACTATGCACCCCTTAACTCAGGTAGGCTGTGAACAGGGGAACTCCCTTACCCCTGTAACCAAAGAGATATACCTCTGGCCACATCTTGATAACCTAAACCCCAAGGATCCCAGGCAGACCGCCACTCACCAAACACCCAAGTGCAAGGAGTCATGTCCACACTTTTGAAAAGGGGGCATGGGGGCAACCTGTGATAGTTGCTTCACTCGTGCTGCCAGGCCATGCTGTGGAGGACAACCCCCCCAGGGCTGCTCCACCCATGCTATCCCACTGGCCAGGGATCCCATCTTAGCAATAAATCTTTCACACTTCTAAGCCTGGAGTCCTCTCATTCCTGAGAAGGCCCTCCCCCCACCCCCAACCCCAACCCAAGGGCTCACCATTTGCATCTCTATAACAATCATACTGTTAATAAAACCTGTTTTACAAGATATCCACGACTTTTCTTATCAATTTTTACTTGTTTGAACATCTCCTTAAACCCTCTGAAGTATATAATTAAAATATACTCATCTTTAAATTCTTTAAAATCTTACTTATGTACTGTGTTGCTATATCAGTTCCTAAGTATCAAAGTGGAACAATTAAAAGTATTTCTCTCTTCACCAAGTGAGATCACCTTAAAATTTAAAATTTAGCATGTACCAAACCTTCATAATAAATTATTTTCAACAAAGTTTAGTTTGAACTCCACAACTACCAAACAACTTTAAGTCCTTTAGTAACCTTTCAGTATGTAAACAACTGAATTTCAAAGCCATTTACTCTTATTCCTTTCAGACCTCTGTTTAAAACAGAATATAACTTCCAGTTTAGCTTCCTTTACTTCAAAGCATTGCTTACATAACTCATTAAATTCCATCAATATTATTCTGATTCACACTTATTATTTCTTTATCAATTACTCTTATTTCTTCTGGCTTCTCCTCCTTTATCACCATTATTTCCAAAGGAGGAAAGGTACTATATTTAATTGCATTAAATCCTATTAGCTCCTTGGACTGGTCAAATTTTTCTCTTGTTAATTTCATACAGTTTGCTTATCATACAACCTTAACCTCTTCAGGTGGAAAATATACTTCTCTTCATAGTCCAAATGCATACATATTCTGTATTCATTCATCATTTCTTTCTAGCAATTTGAGTCCAAATACATGTTAATCTCTAAATCACAAGTTCTCTCTTATACATTATATACATTTTTTTAAAAAACAGTTCATACAACCCTAATAAAATATAACACTTTAGAAATTCCACCTTTTCCAAATTTTAGTACCTGTATTATTAAATCCCATGCACAGATTAACCACTTTAATAACTTCTTATGTGTCATATGATTACTTGTTGTTAGTTCTGACAGCACATGCATTAAAGGAACATCTCATTTTGAAAAATCCCAAGTTTAAATTCTAGAATAAGTTCTCAATAACACCATTACAGCTTTTTCTGAATGACTTTCACATTTACAAAGTAGCCAGTACAATTTCTGACCTCATAGAATAAACATTCCCTCTCTGTGTCAGGCTGGCTATTATTCACATTTAGACAATTCTCAAATCACTGAAACCAAGGCTTAACAAACTTCTAACTATGAGTTTATGTGCTCAATAAAATCTGGTTAATATTTAACATTTGACTGACAGTTACCACAATAAATAAAATTGCATTGTACCATATCAACATCATTAGCAATCCTCAATCCTTAAAATCAAATCTTAAGTAAAAATGCTTCTAATTGTGGAGTAAAATCTCCCTTTTCTGCTCTGAATTTTTCTTTTTCACTCCTTTGGGGGGTCCATCCAAAGGAAGAAAGAGGAAAAATCAGTTCTTTAGGATCCATGCTTAAAAATAAATATTTGCAGTGAGAAAACTCATTAAAACAGTTGCAGCACACTGTCCCTTTCACTGAGGGTACTCAGGTACAGCGATCAGCCATCAGATTGGCTGAGCTGACTTCCTTGTCCCTTAACTTTCCCTGTGCTTTACACTCTGATTGATCTTACCTGTCTCTCTTTTTGGCTGTGATTTCTAACAAATGCTTCTTGCAGCACCTAAACAAACTGCTATCTGTTTCTAGTGGGGGTTGAAAGTGAGTTGTTCTTAGGCTGGCTGTGTTTCTTAAGGAAAGAACTTTGAAATTTCAAATCCCCTCCTATTCAGATGTTAAGTCTGCTGCCTGAGCAGCACAGTTTCTCTAGTAAGGGAAGATTAGAAATGTAGATAGGGGAAGGGGAATTGCAGAATGTTTGCAGTTTTCCCTCTGAATTAGCCTTGAAGCCTGGGAAACCAGCAAGCACCAGGTTGACTCTCCCTGGCTCTTGATAAGGACTGAAATAACATCAAAGACACAGACCCAGCCAGGATTGATGAATTAGGAGACCTCTGAACTGGAGCTGGGTTTTTGGGGCTGGGTAACCAGAACCTGGGAGGGTGTAACCGTTCCCTTGCTGGGATTATACCCCTCCACCATGGAAAGAAGCCAGGGTAGAGGATTCAGGACTAAATCCTGCCAGCTTAAAATGTAAGGCATTTGGTCTGGGTGTCCCTCCTGACCCCGGAGCAAAACCCGACCCAGAACTGCAGAAATAATAGACTGTTGCCATGTCCCACCACGGGGCCATCCAACCCCAAAGGCAGGCCATTCCGAATTACAAAAGGTCTGTAACTTCCCCTTTTTTACTGATAAACCTAAGGCATGTGCTCCAGTTTTGAAATCTGAATAATGACTTAGGACCAAGTCCAGGGGGTTGATTGACTCTGGCCCATCTTTGACCAATCAAAAAGACACAGACAAAGGACAACACAAAAGACAGACAAACAGAACGAAAAACAAAAGATTCTCTTTGTGGATCCAAACAAAGTTTGAATTGGGGATGTAGCCTGCTCGGGGCTCCATCCCACTTTCCCTGGCATCCTTCCAAAAGATCCAGTGCCCCCACTTCCACCTGTGATGCATCTGTCCAGGACTTTTCCAGGATTAGCTCCAACAGGGATATGAACCCTGGCTTCCTGGAACTGTTTCCCCCAGGGAATCAAACCCTGACCTTCCCTCCCTCTCTTGCCAAGGGAGCTACTCTTCCCTCCCTCTCTCGCTGAGGGAGCTGCTCAAGGGGACTCCAACCCCTTAAAGTTACCATCCTGACTTTCCCCGTATTCCCCTTCTCCACAGTTTCCAATGACTTCCTTCCCTCCCTCTATCTGACTTGCTTCCCAGTTTTACCGGCCTGCCCCCTCTTGGAGGTCAGAAAACGTGGCATAAACCGGTCCAGATTCAGAAACAGGTGGAAATCAAAACCCCCCTGCTTAACAGGGTATGATGCTGTCAAGCTGTTAGTTATGGTGTTAGCTTTTTGGCTATAACATCATCTAGACTGAGTAAACTTTCAAAATAAGGAGAAACTGAGGTCTGGCCATAAAAAATTACAAGATCAGGCAAAAGGGACTTTGCAACAGGTAACTGAATATAGAAGTCATTGACTTGCTTGCTATCCCTTATCCACTTTTAAACAACATAAATCATCACAAAATAAGCAAGAGTAGTTAACATAGTAAAGTACCAGATAATTTATTACTTTTTTTTGTTCCTGGGATGGCTCTAACTGCCACTTTGTAGCAACTTCTTCAAGGCTTTATTCTCTGCCATTTGACCAGCATTTTATCTGGGGTACATATCCCAGAAGTAAACATTGCTAATTATAGTTCTATTTGCCATGGATGGCCATGTAAGGACAGATATGGAAACTTCATAATATCTATATAACCCTATTCTATTGATTATTTTTCTACAGAAACAAAAGTACAAGAATTATAGCACTCATTAAAGTAATTAACAGAACTAGAGTTACAATACAGTGAGAGCCCCATAGGAAGCCTCTTCCAAGGAGAAAGGGTTTGTATAAAGCAGTGCAAATTGTAGAAATTTTTATTGCTGCTTGCATTTTTATATTTGAAAACTACAGAAAACCTAAAGAATTCAGGAAACTACTGATCTGATAGTTCTATTCTCGAATGACAAAACTGATTTTTTTTTTCTTTATAATTTGATGGGATGGGAAAGAGATACTTTTAAGTAGACTTAGATTTACCTATACTATAGCTGTTCCAAAGTCTAAAGATATAAATTAGTATGATAGTTATTTCAAAGTAATTTTATTCCTTTTTATGATTTCTTAATAATAACTGACCTTTATAGAATGATTTAAAGCTTACAAAATGTTTTGCAGATATGATCTCAATTCATCCTCACAATTACTCTGGAAACTAGGTGCTATAATTATTTTCATTTTACAGATGAGGAACCTAAGGCAGACAAAGGATAAGTTATGTGTTCAGGTTCATACAACTAGTAAAACCTTGTGATCATATTTGGCTTTAGGTCTATCTGTCTCATGGTGTGTCTCTCAATCCACAATCCACCTAGCCACCCCTTAATATAGCTTACATTTGGAGTTATCTCAGTCCTTTGATTTTGATTGTGATAGTGTTTACAATGTATCATTATAATACATTATATAACTTTTAAATTTCAAAACCTTCAAAATTACAGATGAATTTAATTAATGTAGGTATATTTAAGCATGGATATGTACAATCCTTCAACTCTAGACTGCTTTCCAATCAAAACAATGATTGTTTTGAAAATTATTCTAACATATTTCAGTTCCAAAATAGTGTTTTTGTCAGTAGGTTATTCTAAATTCTCTAGTTTTTATATTTTTCAAGTTTTTAAAAGAACACAAATGTGAAAGAATGGTTTTAAAAAGAGCTACTAAAAGATAGAAATCAATCATAGTAAGTTTATAATGGAGGAAAAATACCCTAGCATTTATAAGTGGGGGAAGCAGATCAAAAAGAAGTTTAAAAGTTATCATAATATCTGTGCTGGATCTGTGATATATTTGCTCTAGGAATCTTACAGTGTTGAAAATTGATCAACTAAGGAAGATTGGCAGTGGAGCTTGAATTAGAGAATTGCCTTGGGACTCAGATATTTTGTGTCAAGATTTGAATTGAATCTAGATCTTCTCACTTTCTAAGACTGGCCCTTCATTCACTATAGCTCTATCTACTCTCCTTGTAGGGATATTAAAAAAGTTTTTTTTTAAGTACTTTTTAGGGAAATAAGAAAAACAGCATTTAAATGTTGAAACTAAAATAGAGTCCTTAAATTTAGCCTCTTTCCATGTTGAAAACTAATTTGACTATTGTCATTTAAAATTTATCAATCAGGTGAAAAAATATTAAGTGGGTTTCATAATAAATTGCAATATTTTAACCAAATGAAATTTTATGAAGATATTTAATTACCCAATTACATGTAATAACAATTTTCAACAAACATTTTCTGAAATTCTGAAATTAAGATAAAAATTGTCTTCCTCTATTCCTTTCTTCCTTCCTTTCAGAGATTGCAAGAAATTTTTATGCATGTATTATACGAAACTATTGTATTGATTTGTGTTGGTTATTATTGTAAGATAATACTCATATAAAACCAAAACCAAAAAATGAAAACATAAGATAATGTGAAAAATAGTACGCTCGATCTGCATATGGACTGGAAAAAGTCTTTCTCTGGAGGTGGAGAGCCTTCTTTATCACATGTCCTTTGGAATTTTCCTGGATCATTGTATTGATGAGAATAGCTAAGTCTTTCCTAGATAATCATCTTATCATATTGCTGTAGCTTTGGACAGCGATCTCCTTTTTCTACTTATTTTGCTTTGTATCAATTCAGGTAGGTTTTTCAAGTTTCTAAAATTGCCCTGCTCATTGATTCTTATTGCACAATAATATTACTTCACCATCATATATCACAATTTATTTATTCATATAAACATTTTTGCATGAGTTCTCTTCCCTTTTAAATGATCTCTTTGAGATACAGACTTAGTAGTGGTGTTACAGGATCAAAGTATATAAACAATTTTGTAGCTCTTTGGGCATAGTTCCAAATTTCCCACACTCCCCCCACCTTGAGATGTTGGATCAGTTTACAATTCCATCAACAATGTATGAGTGTCCTAATTTTGCCAAATCCCCTCAATATTTAGCACTTAACTTTACTATCATATTAACCAATAAGATATATGTGAGGTGGTACCTCAGAGTTGTTTTAATTTGCATTTCTCTAATCCAGAGTAGTTTAGAATATTTTTGTTCATAATTATCAATAAATTTGAACTGAAAACTGCTTGCTCATATCCTTTGACTATTTGTCAATTGGAGACTGACTTATATTTCTACAACTTTGACTTGATTCACCATAAATTTGAGAAATTAAACCTCTATTAGAGAAATTCAGTATGGAATATTCTTCCCAGTTTTATGTTTCTCTTCTAAGCTTCGTTACTTTGGTTTTGTTTGATTAAAATCTTTTAAATTTAGTATCAAATTTATTTATTTTATATTTTATAATGCTATACCTTGTTTGGTCATAAATTCTTCTCTTCTCCATAAACCTGCTGAATAGACTATTCTATATTCCCCCAATTTATTTAAGGTATCACTCTTTGTGTCTAAATAATATGCCAGTTTTGAATTGATCTTGGTATAGGTGTGAGTTATCGGTCTATACCTAGTTTCTGCTATACTGTTTTCTAGTTTTCCTAACAGATTTTGTAAAGTAGTGAGTTCTTATCTCAAAAGCTGGGATTTTTGGTTTTATCAAAAATTAGTTTGATAAGGTCATTTATTTCTAGGTTTTGTGTATCTTATCTATTATTCCATTTCTTATCAAAGAGCAGACTGTTTTGAGGATTATTGCTTTACCTTACTAATTAACATCTGATGACACTAGGTCACTTTACTTCACATTTTTTTATTCATTCCTATGATATTCTTGATCGTTTGTTTTTCCAGGTGAATTTTATTATTATTTTTCTAGTACTATAAAATAATTATTGGTGCTATGATTGGTATGACACTGAATAAGTATATTATTTTAAGTAGAACTTTTATTTTATTATATTAACTAGGCTTATATCTGATCAATTAATATAATTCCAGTAGTTGAGCTCTGAGTTAATTCATGGGAAAAGTGTTTTTAATGTGGTTTATATAATTCCTGTGTTTGTCTTGACAAGTTGGTTCCCAGATATTTTATATTGTATGGAGTTATTTTAAATGATATTTCTATTTCCATCTCTTTCTGATGGACTTTGTTAGTAATATACAGAAATACTGATGATTTATTTGAGTTTATTTTGTATCCTTAAACTTTGCTAAAGTTATTAATCAATAATTTATTAATGGGTAAAAATTATTAAGTAGTTTTTTAGTTGATTCTTTAGGATTCTCTAAGTATATAATGTCATTTGCACAGAATGATAGTTTATTTTCCTCATTGCCTACTTTAATTACTTCAATTTCTTTTTCTTCTATTATTGCTAAATCTAACATTTTTAGAGCACTATTACATAATAGTGGTAATAATGGGCATCCTAGCTTCTCTCCTGATGTTATTGGGAGCTTTGTAACTTAACCCAAATGCAGTTGATACTTGTAGATGGTTTAAGATTGATTCTACTTATCCGTTTAAGGAGTAACCCATTTATTCCTATGCTTTCTGTGAGTAAAAAATCCCCTACCCCCCTTTCCTAATTGTTTTATTAGTATTTGTAAGATTTGTTTTAGCATAATTAATCATTATTAGCATAGGCCTCAGTGTCAGGCCTTAGCCTTAAAATTGTTACATTATGCATCTTTAGCAGTTATGGTCTTGAACTTGTGACTTAGTATACATCATCATTTACATCATCAGGCTTAGCAAATAGGATTCAGCTCCCCCACTACCACCTTCTCTGTCTAGTGACTTTCAAGTATTCATCAAGTGACTTCTTCTACCAATGAGAAATACTTCCTGATTGCTTCAGCCAATGTTGGAGCTCTCTATTTTTAACATGGTCTTGGATTATTTTTAACATGGTATATAAATTATGATATTTTGTGAGGCATAAAGGAAGGTATTTCACAGTATCTGGGTCTTTTGGTCTTGACCAGAATTCTGGCTTTATTTTGAGACTGGTCCTCTCTAATAAACCTATTACTTTTTTGGATTCTATACACAGATAAGCATTATTGTTAATTCCTTCTTTGAGCTAATTCTGATGAGAGTAAGATTAAATTTTCTCTTTCTTATTTACTTTTTTTATTCTTCTTTTTAATCTTTCAGTTGAACATCAAATTTTTTGTTGAGATCTGGTAATTTTATCAGGATTTCTTAGAATTTTTTATTAAATGATCATTTTTTGCCAATGAAAGAATATATACAGTTTTTCTTGGTAATTGATTCTGGGTTGTAAAACTAGTACTTTTGTCTTCTGGAATATCATATTCTAAGACTTCCAGTCATTTAATGTTGAAAACTACCAATTTCTGTGTAATCCTAATTATAACTTCATGATATTTGAATTGTTTACTATTTTCTCCTTGGTCTGGGAGCTCCTGAATTTGGTATAATATTCCTGGACATTGTTATGTGGAAATCTATTTCAAGAAGTCATCAGTGAATTTTTTTCAATTTTTATTTTACTTCCTTGTTCAAGAATATCATGGCCGTTTCTTTGATAATTTCTTCTAATATGACATCTAGTCTTTTTTTGTTGTTGTTTTTGGGATCATGGCTTTCAGATAGTCCAATCATTTTTAAACTGTCTCTTCTAGATCTATTTTTCAAGTCGGATTTTTTTCAGTGAGATATTTCATGTTTTCTGCTATGTTTTCCTTCATTTAACTTTGTCTTATTGTTTCTTAATGTTTTCCAAAGTCATTGGCTTGTACCTGCCCAGTCCTAATTTTTAAGAAATAATTTTCTTCTCTGAACTTTTGAACCTCATTTTCAATTTGGTTAATTCTACTTTTTTTTTTATGAAACTCACTTTTTAATTTGATTTTGTACCTCTTTTGTACCTTTGTACCCTTTGATCAATTGTTTTGCATTGTTTTTATTTTTCTCCCCCATTTTTCCTCCTTCTTATTTAATTGATTTTTAAAATCTCCTTTGAACATTTCCAGAGCCTGAAACAAATTTCCATTTTTCACAGAAGTTTTCTGTATAGCTGCTTTGATTCCACATGCTA
Source organism: Gracilinanus agilis (assembly GCF_016433145.1). Taxonomy (NCBI): domain Eukaryota; kingdom Metazoa; phylum Chordata; class Mammalia; order Didelphimorphia; family Didelphidae; genus Gracilinanus; species Gracilinanus agilis. Next base: position 452,481,696 of record NC_058130.1, on the reverse strand, counting down.
TAGGTATGATGGTGATACAGGCTAGGGCCTAATAGAGAGATGGCCCAAAGTCCTATGATGGTAAGGACCTGAGCTGAGTGAAGGTGGGAAGTCTAGGTGAATCATCAAGTTTGTGGTAGTGAACACAAGGTCCCACAAAGTATTTGAAACTCAGCTAAATTCCCAGCTCCCACACAACAGTGTCCAGGAATAAGTGATCAAGTGAGAAGCTGTGAATTAGATCACACAGCTTCTCTAACTGCTTATCCTGGGTTTAAGTTGATGGGTAACACTATAGACTAAATGGATAATGCCAATGACTGTGATTTGACTTTGCTTGAGCAATCCCTTTTCCTCAGGTCCAAAGGATATGATCAGTGACTCCTAGGACAATGATGCCATTCATCTAAGTAAGCTTTTAGGATTTAATTATAACAAACTTAGGGAAGGGAAGAGGGTTGAAGTAAAGAGGTGTTAGGAAAGCTTCACTAAACTACTAATAATCAGGTTTGTCAGGCAAAGGATAATCAGGTTTGAGACTGTCTATTGGAGAGGTTTCTCCTCTGTGGCACCTTGGCCAGGCCAGGCACCTTTGTCCTTAATGAGATTGAATGAGTATTGATGTTGTTCTTCCTTGATGTTCAAATGATTAATATGTAACACAGCTTTGACCAGAATTTGAGGATGATAAACAGAATGCAGGTAACCCAAGCAGATTTGGTTTGGCCTACCCACCCAATGAACCTAGGTCCCTTCTCAGGAATGAGAGAGCTTCTTGTTAAAATTTCTTTCTTTTATATTCTTGGCAGTAACTGTTTTTGCCTTCTGGCTCATGGTATTTAGGTGGGTTCTAAATCGAAAACTGTTGAGTGTCACTCATCCTGTTCTCCATTTTCCATAGGAAAATGATATTATACACATTCCTCTTGAATTTGTTCTATTTTCTTCTTTGTCTCCATAACATTTCAATGGTTATGTATTTTTCGTTTGCTCATTGTCCCAAGCCTTTTTTTTTTTTGCTTTTACATTTATTTTAAAGATGGGCTCTGTTCTCAGGGAAGTGAGTACTCTCTCTTCAACTTTAGTTTTTTTCCTTGCTGCTTGCTACTCTAAGTTCTAGTCCTGGATTTCTGTAATTTTCACTTTTTTCCAAGGTAACATGATTGCTTGTGTGCTTGGATTTCTGAAAATCATCTCCAACTGCTTGTTCATTCTTCCTGCCCATGTAATCCCCCAGTACTGCTGATAGCTTGCTGGGCTCAGACCACTGTGGTCTACCTTGTGTAGGCTTGGATGGGTATTTGGGGCCCCATTGTGGGCTTTCACATCCCAGGCATATGCAAGGACTACCTTGCACAGGGGTTTAGGTCCTCACTGCAAGCTTTGGCAAGGGCTATGGGTCTATCTTTTAGCTCACAAAGAACCAAGTACACTCTGACTGTCCTGTGCTAGGAATTGGGGCCTCACTACTTGCTTGTTCTAGGGCATTGGATTTTACGAGTTGTGCAAGGAGTGTTCTGCTGATGGCTTAGGCAGGGTCTCCTGGTCTCAAAGTTGGTTTGAGCTCAGGTTCAGAACCTGGAACAGTAGATTTGGGGTGGAGGGGCTTACTGTTGGATTGTACCAGGACTCCTTAGTGTAGCTTTGCTGTGGGTTTTGGGCTTTGATTCAGACTGTGATCTCCTCTCACTCCAGTGAACCAGATCTTCTCTGCCTGCATTTCAAGTTATTTTCTGCAGGAAAATTGCCTCACTCTATACACTCTATACCCCTTTTGGTTCTATAATCCTGGCATTCTTTTTGAAGCACTATTTCAAAGGTTGATAAGAGAGAATTCTCAGAAGGGTTTGAGCTTTCCCTGCCTCTACTCCATCATCTTAGCACTGCCTCTGACCAAGTACAATTAATCACATGGTCTAAATGAATTTCTATGAAGAATCACAAGATGAGGCTGATATTGGCAAATTAATATAGTCAGAATGTTTCCGTATGAAGCTTTGCTTAAAGACAAACATGGTACACCATGGAATAAAATGTTTATAAATAAATCAAAGATGACTTAGTATTGTACCTTCTTTAGTAGTATATATTAATGATTTTTTCCCTCTCTACTGGTATCACAAAGCTTTGCCAAAATTTATCTTTTATGCAGCATAGTTTTAATTGTCTTGCTTATAATAATGTACATTATCAGACTTTAGAAATAAAAATCAAAAATGCTTGTCAAATATCTAGAATTAGATTTTAAAAGTTTTCAACAAGTATTCATGTGGGAGTTAAATTGGGAAAGAGAAATCTTTCATAAGAAGCAAATTATGTTGCCAGATTTATTCCTGATCATTTTATGGATGGTCCATAGGTCTAACAGAGATTAATTTATTCATAAACCAACCAATCAAGTTTTCTCTTGTACTTAAGTCAAAACCATGTCTGACAATTTGACAACTAGTATATAAATTTTGGTATTGTATTTCATAATTTCAACATTATTACTATATAATTAGGAACATCATCCAGTTACAAGTGAGAGCTTTGTCTCAGTGAAAGTAATTTGCTTCTTTGATTGTATGTCTGAATCTATTTATACAAAAACAAAGAAAAAAGCATGAGTAATTATCTGGACAAGTGAATCAAAAGAAGCATATTTACCTTGATAATTTAGATCAAATAAGGCATGTTGTTTTTCTTATTGCTGATTGCCTGTTTTATGTAGGTTATATTTTTAAATCTCAATTTAATTTTACCTTTCAAATGTAGACATGTTTGTTATTTGTTTTGTTTTCTTCTATTGGAAAGGCAAAATTATCTTCCATAAGACAAGAGTTGTGACCATTTCAACTGCAATATGTCATTCAATTCCTTCTAATTCATTTGCCTGACATTTAAGATCCATCACAATATGCTTCCAATCTCTTTTTTCTAACTTATTTTATGTCACTCCTTTTCATACACTCACTCTACATTCTAGACAAATTGATGTACTAAGTCTTCCCAAACTTTGAGTTTCATCTTCTCTCTCTTTGCCCTTACATTCCCTTCTCGTTTGTTCTCTGAGAATTTTTGGTGTCCTGAAGCAGAGCTCCTGACAACTTCTAAGAGAAATTTTTTTTCTGTTTCTCTCCTCTCTTTAACTTGTGAGTGGACTATTCCTCCTCAAATGACATCATATTTAAAAGAAATATATACGTGCAATTTACCCAGCAAAATGTCAACTCTTTCAGAGAAAAAGACTTTACAAAATTTTGTCTTTGTTATCAATTCTACTACAGTGCCATTGAAATTACTAGAATCCATACAATGTCAGGAATATGGTTTTTAGCAGATTGCTGGATTTTTCAGAGCACTTGGACAGAATCATAAGGTGTTTATAAGCATGGATGGTCTATTCCAGTGATGGGGAAACTTTTTAAAGAGGGGGAAAAGGAAATGCTCATCTGTCAGTCTTTTTCTAAGGCAACTCTTTTTAAGTTTCATTGTATTATATCCTACTCATTGTATTTGTCAGGTTAGGAATAATGTTGCACAGCCAGATAGAACATTTCAGGGGGTCACATCTGGCATGTGGGCCATGGTTTGCCCATCACTGGTCTATGCCATAGGATGTGCCTACATTGATTCTTTCATATTGATTCAATATTCTTAGGTAAATTGATGTTTATAATGATAGAAGGTACAGAGGATCTTGGCCTACTATGATTCTTTTAGGGCCAATCAATTGCTAATATATAATTAATTCTTGGTAGTGTGTTATTTAGAATTTCTGGGATTCTATTTAGAAGTATTAAGCCTCAACATATGCAGATATATGACAAACTTCCAGTGGACATGTGGGGGACTTTGAAACTACATTTCCCATGGTCCAATGGGTTTCCTGTTTTTTATGATGCCTTCAAGGTAAAGCCTGGCTTTAAATATTGGGAAGTCGGGCTTGAACCTTTTTTTTTTTTTTTTTTTTGCTACACATACAAGATGAAGGAAGGTAGGGAACGCAATGGCTGAGGCAGCAATCTGAAATTTTTACAGGTGCGTGGTTGATTTTATTCGACCAACATGGGCCTTAATAAAATATTAGTTTTCCTCATAATAGCAGCCTTCATCATTTTTAAAAATACCAATAGGAAGTAATAACATATAGTTTTATAAGTGGATAATCAATACACAAATAACAAAGTATATGAAATTGATTCGTGAAACTCTAATGTTCAATTTCATTTAATTAATATTTCTTGTCTTCTTTGGAAATTTTAGATAGAAAATTATAAATATTAATAGGGGTTTGTGAACAACTGTACTAAGAACCCAGCCCCCCAGGCTTGGCCTTTGAACCTTGAAGACATGCTGCCAGAGTGAAGGTAGAGCTCCAAAGTTTGGGCTATATTTATATACTATAATATCCTAACTAGACTGAAAACTCAGAGGCTCCTAATGTTTGAATTAGTAACACAATTTTAACTTTTCAAAGTACTTTCATATCTATTTTCATATTTTTTCTCAATAACCAAAACCAACTGTATGAGATTGATGGTCAAGTATTATATTCATTTTACAGAGAAGGAAACTCAATTCCAGATAAATCACACTATTATAGCAACATTTTGACATGTGTTAGTTCTATTACTGCAACTAGAATTCAAGTCTCCCCATCCTCTGCCATGCTATTTCCATGCTTCATAATTTAATATCATGAATCAATATTTTTCTTGCACCTGTTTATTCCACATTGATTGTTAGGATACAATATATTTTGTTTAATACTCCTGAGTTTTCATCATAAATAAGTAAACTCTCATAATTCATGTTTATTTCCTTGATGATTTTTCCAGCTGTATATATTGTCAATGGGGTTTGAAGAAAATCCTAGCAATTAATTCAGGTGGAATAAAAAATATATTCTGTCTCATGTGATTAAATTATTAGTTTATTCTCTTATATCTCATACACTTGCTAAAGCCCTTCTACGCTCAAGGAGCCAAAGTACCTGTTTATTACCCATTATAATCCATTGTGAAGCACTTTTCTTACCCTGCAGTGATTGAGAATTTAAGTGCCATATGCTGTAGAGAAGGGGTTAGATCTGAAAAATGAAGTTCATTATAATTACAAGCACCCTTTCCAAATTTTCCTTGCTTCTGTGTGATAGAGTAAGAGTCAAACAACATAAGCAGTGTTTTACTGACCTCCTTCACTCCAGTCTCCTAATCCATAGATGCTAGTTATTCCTGAAATAACTGGGAGCCACGTTAAAGCATAACCTTTTATTACCTTAAAAGGATTAATCTTAAAGTTAAAAAAATAGAAGAATTTGAAGATAACAAACAGCTTATTGAATTCAATCCATATGCTTTAATCTTATCCCCGTTGGGTAAAAAAAAAAGAATAATCTCACAAGAGAAAGATGTGTATGTTTTGAAACACAAATAAACTCTTATTCCTTTCTGAAATGATAAATATGGATTTTTTTCTGAAATATTCTTTGGATGTTGGTGTGCAATTCAATTATCAAGATTTGATTTTCCAGTAGGGAACATATTTTAATGCCATACTTTAAAAGAATATGTTATATCAAAATCACCACATGTTCCCTTTTGCCTGTTCTGCGAAGTTTTAACAGGTAATTTCCTGATAGTGTATGAAGGGAGAGTTACAATGACAGAAAGCCACAAGTTCAATGAAGATTTTTTAAAAAAAATTGTCAAAAGTATTGCTTTAGTATGGGGAAATGTATTTGGAACCCTCCTTTCTTAAGCCTACTTTACAAAACAATTAACTTTTCTTCACATCATCTTTGGAATATTGGAATTTTATCAGAACACTTAAATCAGGTACCTTTGATTCACATAATCTTGCTGATGAATTTGTTGTTAGGCATGGGGGCATGAACAATAACATCCATAGTATATAAATAAACTCTCTGTTAGAGTAGAATAACAAACACCAAGTTATATGGTACAAAGAACTACCACTCTTTGATGTACAAATATAGTCCAAACTGCCAATACAGATAGGTAGTTATCAAGTAAGTAGAGTCATACTGTTTTCATGTGTAAGCACAGCAGCTTCCTCCTCATCTTCACAGTGCCAAATATCTAAAATAGGAATTAGTGGGCTAAGATGTAGTCTTCAGTGAGAAAGGACATGACAGAGCTTTGTTGGGAAAAATGAGTGGTGGCTCTTCTTGAAAATATTGCAGGAGAAAATGAATATTTAGACATGTAAAAAGGAGAAAAAACTAGAGGAAATGGAAGTAGAAATATCAGTCAATCAAGGATCTATTTCAATATAGATAATACAACTGATAATACACTCAAATAACTAATTCAATAAATATTTGGAGCTAGTCTTAATGAGACTATGGATTTATTTTTCAGATGTATAATATGATGATGAGCACTAAATGAAGACAGATGGTATGCTTACTGAATTTTTGGATAATCCCATATCAGGTGAGACAATTCATATAATGAAAGACAGAGTTCAGATCCTAAAATGTGTTGTGAATTTGGGAAAACAGGATGAATCTAAGAACATTAGAAATAATTAGAATAAGTCTAAAATCCTGCTTTGGTTCAAAAAATCAATCGTACAAATATGAGATGATACTAAAAATTCCACATGAAAAAATAAAAAACTTAATGGATTGGGGGCAGCTGGGTAGCTCAGTGGAGTGAGAGTCAGGCCTAGAGACAGGAGGTCCTAGGTTCAAACCCGGCCTCAGCCACTTCCCAGCTGTGTGACCCTGGGCAAGTCACTTGACCCCCATTGCCCACCCTTACCACTCTTCCACCTATGAGACAATACACCGAAATACAAGGGTTAAAAAACAAAACAAAAAAAAAAAACTTAATGGATTGCAAGCTCATCATGAGTGTGTAGTATGATGAAGCATTCTAAAATTCTAAAAATGTAAACTCAAACCATATTAATGGAAGTTTCATGTCCAGACTGAAGGAGAATAATAGATTCATTCTCGGCATAAAATTATTTTCAAAGGAACCATTGAAAAGGTACAAAATATTGAGAGAAGGTATTTATCATAGATGATTTGTGGCCTGCAGCCATAATCTTTGTTTTCAAATATGTTAATCATTGTTATATCACATCAGAGAGGAATCGTTTATTCTCTTCAGCACTGGAGGGAAGAAATAGGACCAATACAAATCAATTTTTGCTTATGTAAGGTGAAACCATAAAAATTAGAGCTGTTTAGAACTGATACCTCAAATTTAAGGAAAGTCCCTTTACTAGATTTTGAGAAATTGGTATTACTTAGGGACAATGGAGATGGTGTTCATGACTTGGTAGGAGGTGGGCAAGATGACATAAAATGTAACTTTCAACTTTACATCTTGGATTATCTGTATTTTACCTCATACAATTAGTGTAGTAATTACAAAGCGTTTATTAATCAACTTTTAATGTAATACATGTGTATACAAATAAAAAGTGAATCAGTCTATGCTGTCCTCCAAATAGCTGCCTTTATTCGTGGGAAAATACACACATACACCAATGTATATCTGGTATCTCTCTATATATCTGTATATATATACACATATATGCATATATATATGCACATCTAGATTGATCAGTCAATATATATGTTCACAAATCATATTATCTATATATGTGTATACCTGTACACATACACATACACACAAAAATAACAGTTGTTACAAAAGTCTTGGTGCAGTTTTGAGGTTTTTTTTTTTTAATTTTAAACCCTTAACTTCTGTGTATTGACTTATAGGTGGAAGATTGGTAAGGGTAGGCAATGGGGGTCAATGACTTGCCCAGGGTCACACAGCTGGGAAGTGGCTGAGGCCGGGTTTGAACCTAGGACCTCCTGTCTCTAGACCTGGCTCTCAATCCACTGAGCTACCCAGCTGCCCCCCAGTTTTGAGTTTTACACTAAACATAAAACTGAAAAAAATTGTTTTTGAATAATAAAAGTAAAAAGGTAAGTTAGAGTCATGCTGACAAAGATATTTATATTTGATACTTGAGATAGAAAGAAGACCCAGAAACTTATCAGAGAGGAGAAAACATAGACAGATGAGCTTTTAAACAAAGTTCTGGAAATATGCATAATGGATTGGAGATTAGAGACTTGAGGCATGGGGACCCTATGAGTTGAAGGACCATCACAGTAACAGGCAATAATAATTCACAATTCCATTTAATTTGATTTAAAAATAAGTGGCTACTCTGTCCAAGTTGCTACAGAAAAGAGTGAATTTAATCAATCAATTAGTAGCAAGCATTCATTAAATGTTTATTATGTACCAGGTACCCTGTTAGCCAAAGGGGCATAAACCCCAAAAAGAAACTCTACCTACTTTCCAGGCGCTTGCATTTGACTGGAAGAGCTTACATTTTGCATTCTTCTTGAACACAGAAAGGTTAAGTAATAATGTAAGATAATTTGAGGAGGGAGCAAACACTAGTCCCTAATAAGATCAAGAAAGGTTTCATGTAGCAGATGGCACCTGAGTTAAGTCCTGAAAAAGTCGGTTCTATTGTAAATGGGATGAGAAGGAGAGGAACATGGATGCAAAAAGCAATCAATGCATGTGAATGAGTGAGCCAGTGAGCCAGAGTGCTAACAGGAATTGCATGTATTAGACACGGTCCTTTGCATAAATGTCTCTACATACCATGGAAACTTGAGGAAAGAACATTCTCCCGAGCTTTGGCAATATAGGCTACTCAATCACATTAGTGAGGAGGTGGGTAATGATCCACAATTCTACAAATAAGATTAACTAGGGTTCCATAGGTTACCTGAATAAGTAAAAAAAAAATTAAGGAATTAAGAAATTTTGGGGTTGGTATGGTATACCTATTTTGCAGGCTTTGTATGCATGCTTTGAGTGATGACAGAAAACCTGGAAGCAGAAATTTATTTTTTTAAAAAGCACCTTTGCAAATTGCATTAAACTGATTTATTCTCATTATTGGACCATCGATCACATGTATTCCCCTCTCATCCATCAAATGGCAAAACAAAGTCACCAACAACAAAGTCCACCAACATTGAAATTTTTTTTCCGCCTCAATTCTACTAGACTAGATTGGAAAGTTTATACAGAATGAATTACAATAGGATATCCACACCACCCCAACATGGCAAGCTGACAGGGGGAGATTGCAAACAAAGCAGAAGAAATTTTATAAGAATGAACTGGAAGCACGATTTCAGAAATAGGGTTTGGTTGCCTACTGCTAAGAAACAAAAGAAACAGACAAATGGGCACAAAGATGTCGAGGAAGGGGATGGCTGAAGGAAGGAGAAGCATTTTTAAAATGTTATCTATTTTTTTAGAATTCTTTTAAAACCAATTGAGACGTGCAAAAAATTTCATTTCATGGTCAAAGTTGTAAATAGCAAGAGAATAGAAGTCATTTTTTCATGAGGTATTTTGTTGTTCTTCCTATACAAAAAGAATCACCCAAGAATATTTTTGGAGATTCTAGTCTTTTTTTAACCCTCATTTTCTGCCTTAGATACTGTGTATTGGTTCTAAGGCAGAAGAGTGGTAAGGACTAGCCAATGGGGGTTAAGTGACTTGCCCAGAGTCATACAGCTGGGAAGTGTCTGAGGCCAGATTCGATTCCAGAATCTCTCATCTCTGGGTCTGGCTCTCCATCCACTGAACCACCTTGCTGCTCCAGGAGCTAATATTCTTATAAGCCTATCTCTACCTAGGAGAGAAGGGGAAAGGCAATGTTTCCATATTGGAGCATGTGTAGTTGAGGAAAGAGATGATGCCAAGTAGATTTGGAGCACTGGAAAAGACTGTCATAGAGGAAAGCTAGGCATTTTGGAATGACTGGAGCAGAGTAAGCAGTTTTCTAGGACTTGCTATTTAGTTTACTTGGACTTGTTTAATTTTCTTTATATATGCAGGTGGCCAGACATAAAGTCCAGACACTATCTTAAACCATCAGCTTTCTGTGGCTCCTTTTTAGAATTTAAGTTACTGGTCATTACTTTCATTCTGAATGTCAGCTGTGACCCAGGGAATGTTTTCACTAAGAAGAAAACACACAAACACATATACAAAATACAAAATAAAAAACACATATACAAAACACACACACACGCACACACACACACACACAAACAAAATCTCGTTTTCCATTTCTCAGCTACATTCCTAACATCAAATGAGGAAATAGCCATAGAAAATAGCCATAGTATTCTTCCCAAGAGCAGCTAGCGACAAAGTGGATAAAGTGCCAGACCTGGAGTGAGGAAGACTCAATTTCTTGACTTCTAAACTGACCTTAGATATTTACTAGCTGTGTAACCACAGGCAAATCATTTATCCCTGTTTGACTAAGTTTCTTCATATGTAAAAATGAGTTCCAGAAGAAAGTGGCAAACCATTAGAGGCAAGAAAGCCTCTAATGGGGTCATAAAGAGTCAGACACAACTGAAAATGACTGAACAATTCATCCCAAAAACATTATGAAAATTTCAATGACACAGAAGCAATTGAAATTCTTTATTTGACTTTTCTCTCTTTTGTTTCCCTCTTCTTCCTTTACTGACTCTTGTGTGCCCAGCTCTTTCCTCTATTCTTTTTCCCTCTATCCCACCCCATTCACTGCTTTTTTTTCTTCCCTTCCATTTCAACTCTAATCAAATGTCTTTTCCTGTCAACTCTCTGTTATTCTCCTTTCTCGCCTCCACCCCTGCCCCTTTTCTTCATTCCTTTTCCACGGAATTACAAGACCAAGTAAGTCATGGTGATTTTAATAATGATAGTCAATCTCTGTAGAAGATACATTACTTTGAAGCACACAGAAGACATTCTCTGAACAGCCACCAACTTTTGACTTTGCTATCAGCATACCCAAAACAACATTCACATTCCCATATTTTCTGCATCCTCATCACAATTTTCTAACAAGTCAGATGACCCATTGTCTTTTTACGATCTTAATATTAGTTCAGCTTCATTCCTTATCTTCTGCTTGTAATCCTTTTATGATTTTCAGAATATCCAAAGACACAGAGATCCCAAAACGTGACACGATGTAACCTCATTTGAGGATTTGTTTCATTGTTCATGGTTAACAAAAGTGACTTAAAAAATATTGAACTGAGCACAAAAGTTTGGCCCTAAATCTCTAATTTAATGATAACATTTTTTTCATTTATATGTATGAATACAATGCTGAATTTTAAAATATTTCATGACAAATTTTCACTATTTTCTTGTTTATTTTATTTTATTTTTATTGTGACTCATTTTCTTTATTTGTGCAAAATAGGTGACTAATCATATCATTTTTAAAAATAGACATATTTTTATTGTCATTCAAAGCACACTTCAGTATTTGTTACTGTTGTAAGAGCGAATTCATACATAGTCAAAACCCCAAAATAAAATTATAAATATTCTGTTGTGAAAGATGACTCCAATAGTTCTTTCTCTGGAAGTGGATAGCATTCCTTATCAAAAGTCTTTCTGGATTGTCCCAAATCATTTCATTGCTGGTGGTAGCCAAGTTTTCACAGATAATCATTGTACAATATTGTTTAATTGTATAATGTTCTCTCAGTTCTGCTTATCTCACTTGGCATCACTTCCTGCCGATCCGTCCAACTTTTTCTGAAATCCTTTTGCTTATCATTTCTTATAGTGCAATAGTATTCTGTTACTACCATATACCACAATTTGTTCAATTATTCCCCAATTGTTGGACATCCCCTCAATTTTCAATTCTATGCCACTACGCTGTAACAAATAATTTTGTACATTAATTCCTTTCCTCTTTTTCATGATCTCTTTGTGATACAGACTCAGTAGTCATATTACTGGATCAAAGGGTAGGCATAGTTTTATAGTTCTTTAAGTGTACTTCCAAATTGTCATCCAGAATGGTTGAATCTGTCTACAACTTCACCAACAATACATTAGTGTCCCAATCTTGTCACATATGCTCCAATATTTACCACTTTCCTTTGCTGTCATATGGGCCAATCTGATAGGTGTGAGGTGGTACCTCAGAATTGTCTTATTTTGCATTTCTCTAATGAAATGTCATTTAGAACTTTTTTTCATAAGATTACTGATGGCTTTGAATTCTTCATCTGAAAATTGCTTGTTCATATCCTTTGACCATTTGTCAATTGGGGAATAGCTTATATTCTTATAAATTTGACTTATTTCTCTATAGACCTGAGAAATTAAACCTTTATCAGAGAAATTTTTTATAAAATTTATTCCCACTTTGTTGTTTCCCTTTGTAAGAGGGAGATTTTAAGGTATTTTATAGGTATATATTTAAAGTGTGGCTGCCAGGAATCAACAATTCAGATTGATTCCGTAATTGAAAATAAACCCAAGTCAGGATCGGGTTTAAGGTAGTTTATTTACAATTAGGAAGGTAAAAGGTAGGGAAATAGAGAGAGGGAGAGCCTAGTCCAGACCTGCAGAGGCCTGGACAGAGAGAGAGGGTAAAAAGGCTAATTAAACTAAATTATATGACACAATACCTTAGCAATCAGAGAGGTAAAGGCCTAATTAAGGTAAAGTTTGGAAAAACACCAAGGTAGGCCAAGGAAGTCAGCCTAACTTACCCATGTGACAATTCAGAGTGGAAGCAGCCTGAGGTCTCAGCCAAGATGCTTTAGCACCAAGTTCAAAGCAGGAACTCCTCAACAGGAAGTAACCAACATACTTGAAGAGATAGTGTCTCTTGTTACTTCCTGTGGGTCCACCTCTAATTCAAGTGGACAAATGGCAGCCTCTACACACATTTGGACTGCCCAAAGGGCAGTCGCTTGTTCTTGATTTGTTACTTATTGTCGTGTGTGGGTAACTCATCTCCCCTCCCACTAAGGGAGGTGGGGATGATATCATCTTGGGTAAGTAGAGTTTTGACTATGAATGGGCTAGAGCTAATTCCATTTACACATCTTCTAATCTTGGTTATATTA
>NC_058130.1:452413961-452463785 GCF_016433145.1 Gracilinanus agilis | reverse complement strand
AAAAAAAAAAAAGAATGTAGTCCCAGGAAAATACCCTGATTTATAACTTTCTAAAATAATCACAATATAGAATCATCATAAGTGTGTTATATTAATTATAAGTGAATGACTATGTTGATTATAAAGTGAGAGTTCTCTATTCTATGTACTCTGTAACAGATAAGCTTCACATAGGAAGCAGGGGATGATCCAGAGACCACAGAACTCCAGATGTCACTCCAGAAACACTAGCTTCTTCTGTCTTTCCAAATGTTACCCTGGAAACCCTCCATCCAGAGCTAACAGAAATAGGGGACTCCATGCGGGAGGGAACATTGATAAGTGGGAGTGTTTTACAAAAAGGGATTTTTAAACTGGGAGGAAATTTGCTGACTCTAGCCATGTGATTTCTCTGTCACAATAAAGCCAGATCTTTATCCATAAGGGTCTCCCAGCATCTTATTTTTACAGTATGAACCATATTAATATGTGCAATTTGATGTATTTTTTATTTTTCATGCATTTGCTGACTATATAAGTGCCTATGAAAGTCTTATTTCTTTATTATCGCTAAACTTATACTGATGTTTAAGATCTAAAAGTGCTATTATTTTGAAAGACTCAGTGTATAATTAGAAAGAGATTGAGAGGTTGGCCAGTTAATAAATGGAATATATGTTCCCATCACCAGAGTTATCCCTATGGCTCTAAGACTAACTTTTGTATTGAATGTATTTGGACATATACTTGCCAGTGTGAGAGGAGCTTTACTGAGTGAGTGAGCTACACTTAGAAGGTTAGAAGGTATCCATATGTCCAGATTGGTGGTGTGAAACCCCTCCATGGATCATGGCCAGACGCTTCCCCAGTATTACACTCGATTTCTAGGATACAAATATAATGAATGAAATAATCCCCAATAAAAATACATTCTAATGGAGACAATAAATATGCACAAGTATTTCAGAATTCATGTGAAGGAAACAAATTCAAATAAATATAAAAGTTAAAGACAAAGTAATTTGAGAGGGAAAACTTTGCTCTTTGGGGAAAATCAGAAAGGCTTCATATGGGAAGTGGTGCTTGAATTGATTCTTGAAGGAAGACAGGGAGTCTTAAAGACAAAAGAACACATTACAGAAATGAGCAGTGACCAGTTCAAAGGCATGTAAAATCAAAGAGATGTGAAATAGAAAATAAATGTGAGAATCACAGCCAGATTGGTTATTTTTTAGAGTGTGTGAGGCTAGAAAGATAGGTAGGTGTCAGACTGTGAAGAGTAGATTGTGAGTACTTTAAAAGCCAAAGAAATGAGTTTATATATTTTATAATGATAATCAAGGGAAATACTATCAAATTCTTATGGTATTTTGAGATAAAATGTACACTGTCTAAATAATAAAATATGTTTAGATAGGCAGCACAATTAGATTGTATGTTAATGTTTGACTTAGACAAGATGGACAATAAGCTGAATTCAAAATGGAATATGAGAAAGACATGGAGCTGGATTGAATTTGGGAAATTGTGCAGCTCCTCAATAATTCTGAATGACTCATTGCTCTAGGAGTCTATCTTTTTAACATTAATATTAATTACTCCTGTGATGTCACAGGCCTGAGAATCAAAGAAGATCTTATGCCGTGATCAATATTAAAGGTAACCCACAGAGGCAAAGAAAGACAGAAGATAGATTTAGGTGGGCTGCAGCATAGTGTCAACACTGATAGAAGTGCTAGGAAATACTGAGAAACCATAAGATTTAATGGTAGAAGGGTGTTTCAAGAACATCTAATCCAACTCTATCATTTAAAAATGAATAAAATGAAGTCCAGAGAGCTTAAGAAAATATCTGAAACTGATTTTGGTCTCTGATTCAAAATAAGTGTTCTTTACCCTCTAAAATCATCTAGGTCAAGTATAAATAAATGAACATGAGTGACTGAATGAACAACTGAATAAAAGAACAGAAAAAATGATTAAATGTTTTCTATTTGACATGTACCTTGTTAAACCAGGGTATACAAAAACAAATATAACATAATCCCTGCCTTCAAGAAGCTTACATTCTAATGTAGAGAGACAAAACTTAGATTGGTTTTGGTGGTTAGGGAAAGTTATGTTGGATCAGGGAATCCACAGTCATATTGAATGGATCCATAGAATAACAGCTTTTACCAGAATCTTTGGATGTATTGAATTAAATAGTTCTTAGATTACATGGAATACTATTGTGCTCAAAGGAATAATAAACTGGAGGAATTCCATGTGAACTGGAAAGACCTCCAGGAATTGATGCAGAGTGAAAAGAGCAGAGCCAGAAGAACATTGTACACAGAGACTGATACACTGTGGTAAAATTGAATGTAATGGACATCTGTACTAGCAGCAATGCAATGACCCAGGACAATTTTGAGGGAATTATGGAAAAGAATGCTACCCACATTCAGAGGAAGAACTACAGGAGTAGAAACACAGATGAAAAACAACTGCTTGAACACTTGGGTTGACGAGGACATGATTGTGGATGTAGACCCGAAAAGACCACACCAATGTAACTATCAATAATATGTAAATAAGTCTTGACTAACCACACATGTTAAAACCAGTGGAAATGTAAGTTAGCTATAGGGGTGGTGGGGGGCGGGGTTGAGGGGGTGAAGGGTAAAGTAAAAACATGAATTATGCAACCATGGAAAATTTTTCTAAAAATTTAAAATTTAAAAAAAAATTGGAAAGTGAAACAGAGAAAAAGGATATCTGTGAAGTATGACTGGGCAACTAGGGCCAGGCTAGACTTGGTGAGATTATCTCACTGATAAAATCAGAATAGATTCCTGGTAGGAGATGGAAGCCTCCTGGAAAGACTGTATTTCAGTAGTAATCTTGTCAAGTTGGAATGACAGGAAAATGTTTGTGAAGAATAATATTGCCTATAACTGTTGGAAAGAGAAACAGGAAATGAGAATGAAGAATAACAGGTTGACAGTACTAGTGCTGCCTTGGTGTACACTAAGAGTAAGCCTGTGGTCTTACTACTTCATTTATGAAAGATTTATGGAAACACATGGGACTTCAGTATGAGATGTGGTTGGATTACCAGCTCTATTGTTAAAATGATTTCCCATGCTATTGAGATCAGAAATTCAATGAAAAAAAATGGCCTTACACAGCACTTTGAGACTTATGAAGCATATCACTTATAACATAGTTATTAAGATTTCACAGAATCATGAATTCTGAGATAGAGGAGACCATAGAAATCATTTAGCCAGACACACTCATTTGACAATTTAGGAAACTGAAGGACAGAAACATTAAGTGACTTATCCAACGTCATGTAAACAGAAACTAAAAGATCTAGGAACTTTTGCTTTATTTAGTGAGTCCCCTTTACCTAGTAATAAATTAGCTAATAATAATGCCATTTGTGAAACATTATTTTTTCTGCATTTGAGATGCACAGTCTGTTTATATTATAATCAACAATATTCCTAAAAGTGCCTTCTGCACTACATATTCATGGCACATTTTTAGCCTGTGCTTCATGGGGATCTTCCCACACAACTCCAACTGTCAAAAAAAACAAGCATTTCATTGTGTGTGGGAGTGTTGTCTGACAGCTTAATGGATAAATGACATATTTAAACAATTTTACTATATTAAAGAGTTTTGTCTAAAGTGTTTTGGGGTAACTTTGTTCCCTATAGAAAATGACATATTTTAGATACTCGAAGCTGATGTTATTCATTTAGCATGTCAGCTCCAATTTCTGAAGCCACAGCACTCAAAAAAAAGTCCTAGTGGTACAAGATATAGTTCCTTTCAGTTTTTGTTTATCAGTTCCAGTTCTTACCATTTATATATATTTTTCTATCTAAGATAATTTCAATATGTAACAACCATATTATGGTGCATACGATTTGTTATAAAGGAGTAAATTATAATAGGCTTATTCAAGAAAAAATATTCTCACATTAGCTATATCCAAAGATCTGACTGTCTTTTTTCAGCCTCGCTACCAGCTCCCTTCCCAAAACCACAGGTAATATGACATAGATTGTATATATGTTATCACATAATACATATTTCCCTGTTCATCAGATTGTGAAACAATACACATATTGCTTGTGGCAGAGAAAAAATCATGGAGGAAAAAAATTGAAGAATGCTATGTTTCAATCTGCTTTTTTGACTCCATGTCTTCTTTCTATGGTGTTCAATTTCTTTTTTTTTGACATGATTCCCTGGGAATTGTACTGGATCATTGCCTTGTTGTTAATAGTTGTCATTCATGGTTGATCATCATATATCCCTCTTGTTACCATGAAAAATATTAAGCATTTTTTAAAATGTAGTTGTCATTAATTCATAAATCTTTTAAAGTAACTGCCTATTTTGATTGGGTAAAATCCCAGCAATAAACTGGTTTCTGGAGATTAGCCTAGCTTCATCAAGTGGCTGATCACTAGGTGGAAAACTTTTTTTTCATGGGAAGCCAGAAGACAGAGAGAAACAGAATAATTCTGGGGGGCACTATAAGGCTTTCACTGGGAAATTTGTAGTATTGCAGAAAAGGAACATAATGTTCTAAGCATCATACTGCATTGGTGAAATCTTAAAAAAATTAAAAAAAACTTTTGATGTTCCAAATGCAAGATATTTGTCTAGTGAACAAGTTTACACACAACTGGACAAACTGATTATCAATGTTTACATTCTTTCTCTGTGAAACCTGAAGAATTGAAGCTATTGTAGCAAAATTAGCTAATAGTTCTCATCCTCTAAATGCCACCCCCTCAGCCTTGGAGAACTAAGTGAAATAATTGAAAGAGTTGATTGAATTGTTTTTAAAATCAAGAAGAAATATAACTTTTCAAGAAATTATATAATTTTGACTCATAGCACACATGATGAGCATAGGCAAACAAAGGCCATAATGAAGAAAATTTCATTTTATATGCCACCATCTGTCCCAAAGGATGAGTAGATAGAAAATGTCTATGAACTCATTAAGATCTTCCAAATTAAAGCAGCACATAATTTCATACTAAAGGATGTCATTTTGAAGAAGGGCAAATAGAGGAAATATTTTGGAAAACATGATTCATTACCAAATAATGGAAGAGGACAAAGGCTTGACTAAAAAGAAGATTCAATCATATTCATCTTGCATATTGAAAGTTTTAAAACATGCTGGATATAGAAACCATTGAAGATATTTTAATGGAATTTATTTCGGAGACATTAAATAATTTATTTTTGTTGTTCAGTCATTTCTATCATGTTCAACTCTTCATGATCCCATTTGGGATTTTCATTGCAATGATATTGAAATGGCTTGCTATTTCCGACTCCCAAATTCAAGTTTCAATTAGTTTTGACTGTTCTTATCAAATTTGAAAGGCTAAATGGTCCCAACAATGAATTGTATGCCCACTATTTGACAGACTAGCTGAAGTTTAAGGGTCTCATCAATATACAACTGTCCACCAGATGACAAACTCTTTGACTTTAAAAACAACAAAATTTTTGACCAAGATGACAAGGTAAGGTCATTTTTGTGGAAGCTTTGAAACTTTTGATATATTTATATAAGAAGCATGACCACAATTATAGGGATAGAAGCATTTGTTAAGCACATATTATGTGTCAGATACTGTTCCAAGTGCTTTACAAACATTGTGTTATTTCATGAGTACTCAATGTGTGAAAATATTCAAGATTTAAGATGCAGAAACAATTTTTGAAATTATAAATATAAATGAATGTTTCTCAAAAGGCACGAAATGTGAATCAGTTCAATACAATATAGTTTTCCTAATACAGGTAATATATGTTCAAATCTTTCAAATACACAAAATACAAGTCTTCCAAATTATCAAGTTTGCCAAATTATCAATACAAAGGCACATGTCAAATATCACATGGCACAAATAAAGTTAAGGTGGTAGACAAGTCACTGTATTCAAAATTCTGTTTTTTCTTCTTTTGCTATTTTTAAAGGGAGACAAAACTGAAAAGGTTTAATAGCAACAAAAGAACAAAAGCAATAGAGTTTAATAGAGTTTAAGGGGTACCTCATTCTGCCCCCACATGCGGGAGCAGTAGCACCTTGATTACTGCATGGACTAGCTCCACTTTGGAGATATTTTTGTGGGGTCATTTGTTGTGTATTATCTGCCTGATTATCAATCCTGAAAATGTGATTCCTATAGTTATCACTCATGAAATTGGGATTCCTATAATTGTTGTTCCTGAAATCAGTATTGTTTCTGTAGTTGTTATTATTATTATTCCTAATAATCCATAACAAATTCCTGCAATTCATCATTAAGTCGCCTTTCTTGTTACAGAAGTGGCAGGTCAGAGACTGATAATTAGATTCTTGGAGAGGGGCAAGTGGTATTGGTATCATGTAGTATCATGCCCTCTTTCCTGCTTTTCTATTTTGTTACATAATGATTTCAGTTCTTTTTGTATGGTATCTAATAGGTCATTAGTTTTTACCTTTGTCTCTTCATGTCCTTTAGTGACATATACAGCTATGTTCCTTAATTCATGCAGATCCATTTCTGGCCATTTGGGACAATGCATCTTAAAGTAATCTTGGACCACTCTACTAGCATTATTTACAAACTGTAGCCTTATTTGTCGTATGCCTTGTTCTGTTGATAAATCCAAGTCCAAATATCTAGCTCCCAATTTAATAAGCTTGTCCATAAACTGAGAGGGAGTTTCATCATCATTTTGTATTAGGCCATCAAATTTGTTCCAGTTGTCTGGACATTTTGCACATTCTTTCATCGCTTCTAATATTGCAGCCCTAGCATTATTTAACTGCAAATATTCCTCTGAGTTGTTATAATCCCAACGTGGATCCTCTTGTGGCCAGTGTGCTGCATTTTGTCCTTGGGCCTTATTTACATGAGAGATGATTTTGTTTCTCTCTCTCTCTCTCTCTCTCTCTCTCTTTCTGTCAGGAAGATCTTGAGTAATTTTTCCACATTCTTATAGGAAGAATTGTATTGGGAAAATATATCTTCATCCTTTTCATTATAGCTATGGGTTCATCATTATAATTTAGAATATCTTTTTTAAACTCTGATATTTTTTTAAAAAAATTTAAACCCTTAACTTCTTGTATTGGCTCCTAGGTGGAAGAGTGGTAAGGGTGGGCAATAGGGGCCAAGTGACTTGCCCAGGGTCACACAGCTGGGAAGTGTCTGAGGCCGGATTTGAATCTAGGACCTCCCATCTCTATTAAGCTCTTTGATATCTTGAGGAGTGAATGGAGTTTGGTGTGTTAAATTTATCACATCCCTAGATCTGCCTAATGTAGGCACTTCCTGTAAAGGGAAAAGGCCATCACAGGAATCAGAATTAGAATTAGAATCAGAATCATAGTGTGGTTTTGGTTTCTTTTTAGTGGTTTTGGTGCTTACAGAGGCAGAATGGATCTTTTTAGGTTTTTGTGTGCTTTTGAGTTCTTTGTGTATTTGTCTCAGCAGTATTGGTAGGAACAGGTATGGTCTGGACTGGGGTTGGTTGTGGGTTGGGAGAAGGGACAGGAGAGGATGGGGTGTCAGGAGAAGAAGGAGGGGAGGGAGGGTTGGTCAAGAGATGCACAAGATGAGAGATAAGTTTTTTTACATCCACGTCCATCTCTTTTTCAGGAGAAATAGGAGAAATAGGACTTCAGGAACAGTCTCCCTAAATTTGGAATCAGATTTTTGAATTGGATCCTCCTTTTCCAGTGTGTTGTGCATAGTGTATTTGAAATTGTCCAGTTGGATTTATAGTGCTGCTTGGATGTTGGCTTGCATTTTCCTAATTGCAGCCTTTTGCATCATCATATTGAAAATTAAGAAAACAAGATTCCCTACCAGCATTAGAAGGAGGAGGCAGTCCATTCATCTGAGGGCTCTGGTCAATTTCCCCCTGCCGGGGCTGGGACCTCTACCTTCCTTTTCCTTCTTCTACCTTCCTCTCTCCTTTCTCCCATCCATCCTATCCTCCTACCTTCGTCCCTTCACTTTCACAACAGATTTTATGGTGACCTTCAGATGGACCTGAACCTGCCTGACTGACTGCTTGCTGACTATCCTGTCTGCCTTACTGCCTAAGGGTAAGTGAAAAAAAAGTTTCCCTCCCAAACCCAGCCCAGGGGAATCCCTTCCGCTACTAAAACCCTGCCAGGGTCCTAGATCTAAATCACACCCCAACCCCAGCCTAAGAGCTTAAACCCTAATCCCCCTTACCCCTGCAGACTAAAACCCAGCACAGGGTCTCACTGGAAAACCCAGCAGGAGTCTGGAAAAAAACGCAGGACTCTTCCTCTACATTTCCCCTGCCCAGCACTTGTGCCTTGGCAGGGGATCCAAATCCATCACCTAAACCCCCAATCCCTCACCCAACACAGGAATTTAGCCAGCCAGCAAAAACCCTGGTCCCCTAGAAAAAAACCCAGCCAGCAGCAAAAGACCCAGCAGGGGGTCTGCCAGTGGTGGGAAAGCAAGATCTTCCCCCAGAGGTCTGCTGGTGGGAAAACCCAAATCCCTCTCTACCTTATAGCCCCCTACTAAAAAAAAACTTTTTTCTGCTAACAGCAGACTTAGTGTTCTCTTCCTTCTGAAAAATTGTTTCATATTTAATTTTTACTTGCTTTTTCAATTATCTCTGTACATGTCATAATTTTACCATGAAATTTAAACTCTAAGAAAAAGTTATTTCATTTCTTTCTGAGTATTATTCTCAAATGACTGGCTAACTGTCTTACTCATATTAGGTGGACTATATCTTGATTTTTCCACCAAATTTAATTTTATTGAAATGTCTTACTAGAGACAGAGTATAGAGAACAGACTTTAAAGTCAATATATCTGACACAAAATAGTTATGTTATCCTAGAATAGACATTTAATCTAGGACCCTCTCTAAGACTATAAGATATCAAAGAAGGTATTCTCTTGTATCCATTCTCATCATGCAAATAAGATCTATACATTTCAAAATTACAATTGCTAAAACTGAGAATTTTTTTTTATTTTGGTCTCTTTCACTTCTCTGAAACATTTGCCACATTTGATCATTTTTGCCTCTTATGTCCTCTTGTATACTCTCTTGTGATACTCCCTGTTTTCCCTGTTTTTTCTCCTATCTGTTCAATTGTTCTTCTTAATATCCTTTGATGCTTTCCCATTTGCCTCACATTTACTATCTGTGATTACCCCTAAAACTTTGTTCTCAGTCCTCTTCACTTTACGGTTTATATTAAGTCATTTTGTGATCCCATCAACATAGATTAATTTATTATCCCTATACAAATGATTCCCAGATCTACATTACAAACTCTAGTCTTACCCTTGAGCCATAGTCATGAAATGGATAATCTACTGATATATAAAATTTAGTATGTCCAAAATAACAGTCTTTATCTCCCCTTCTTCTTCTGTACTCAATAGCTTCTTATTCTCATTGATATTGATACATCTTGAATCAATTAGCAAATCTTACAATCTTATAATTTCAAACTTCATGACATACTCTGTCACTCTAGCTTTGTCTTTCTACATATACATACATGTGTATATTTCCCTCAAATCCTTAAATATCCATGATGTAGTTAATAACATAACTTCCAGTTTGCTCTTTTGCAATGATCATTTAACTGGTGTTGGTGCCTCAAGTTTCTTTTCATGGCATGTGGTTGTCAGTATAATTTTTTTTTTTAAATTATAAATGTCACTCTCCCTACTCACTGAACTTCAATGGCTTCCTTTTACTTCCAGGATCAAATATGAACTCCTCCCTTTGGTAGAAAAAGCTCTTTAAAATCTGGGCCTTTTGTTTTATATCTTTTCTCCCACCTATGCACTTCAATGATCCAGCAACTCCACCCTACAAACTATTATTTAGATGTGCTAAATCATTTCCTTTGTCTGAGTTTTTGAATTAGATGTTTACAGTTACCTGAAATCCTTTGCTTTCTCACCATTACTTTTTAATTTCCCTGGTTTCTTTCCAGATGCAAATCAAATCCTATCTTCAGGGAACTCTTCTTGGGTACTTCTCCTTGCTGCTAATGACATTCCCCCTGAGGTTACTTTTCATAAACTGTAAATATACTTTCTCTACTTATATTATGTACTCCACTAGAATGTAAGCTTGTTGTGTGTGGTAGTTCTTTTGCATCCCCTGTATTTAGCACAGTGATGAAGAAGACAGTAAGTACTTAATAAATGCATGTTTATGGCTGCATAGCTAACTAAATAATCAAAATCCATCAAAGAAGTATAACAATTCCTAAATCTGTGGATTTGTAATTTTCTTTCTACTATACAATACTGAGATAGCTAAGTGGTATAATGTATGAGAGGTTGATCTAGCAGTCAGGAAGACATGTACAAATGTGACATCAGGCACTTACTATTTGATCCCAGGAAAGTCATTTATTATGCTTTTTAATTTACTTAGCTGTAAAAACTACTTCTAAGAAAGAGAATGAAATGAGAGACTATTTCCAAATAATATATCAGAGTGGCTTTCATGTAAGTGTTTATGAATGGTTGTATTCTTCCTTCCTTTAATCCTTTCCTCCTTGTTTCCTTCCTTCTTTCATTCCTTCATCCTTTCCTTCTTTCCTTATGTCCTTCTCTCACCATTTCTCCTTCCCTCAATCCTTTCTTGGTTCTTTCATTCATTAGCTTCTTGGTTCCTTCTGTGCTACCTTTTGTACAAAATTTTACAAAAGCATGCACAATTGTTTATTTTGTACCTGAATCCTGTGGTCCTGCCAAGAACACTGGGGAGGAAAACTTCCATTTCAGATTCCTCAATGTAGTCAAGTATCATCTTGTAATCATCATTAGTCATGTTTTACTACCTGGAAACCAAGATAAAAGTCCTGTTATGCATTTTAATTGTATGCAGCTGTCCTCCATGGGGTACTCTAAGGAAGCCAAATAAAGCAAATTACTGCTTGTGCATAGGAGTGTGGTATGTGGGACTAAAATTCTTTTCTCATACAGCCCATTTTTTTTCTTGTGTTGAGGAGAAATTTTTGACTCATAAGGCAGCATTGCAGCTCAGAAATGGTATTGAAAGGACTGTCTCTCTTTCCTCTCCTTCACCCCTCCCTAAGACAATAGCTAATAAGACATAGGCTATACATGTGTTACCATATAATACATATGTTCATGTTAATTTTGTGAAAGAAGGTACATAGAATTTAATACTAGAAAAAATTCATGATGAAAATAAAATGAAGAAAGGTGTACTTTTATATGTCAAGATTCTGTCATTTTCTCCTATGGCTATCTATGGCTAGATTTTCATCATGGTTCCTTTGAAATCATCTTGGATATTTGCACTGCTGATAATACTTAAGTCATTCACAACTGATCATCATATATTATTGCTGTTGTGTACAAAGTTCTGCTGGTTCTATTCACTTCACTTTGCATCCCTGCACATAAGTGGAAGCATTCCGTGTTAATACTACCTGTTGGTTTCAGTGGTTTTAAGCTCTACATGGGTGAATACATTAATTTGACTAAGAGGCAAAAAAAATTAATTCAGTCTTTGGCAGCATTATTAAAAGATTAAATACCCAAGATGAAGGAAATGAACTTCCCACTGTACTTTGCCCATGTGATACAATATCAATATATCAAGAATTATGTTCCATTTTTCTGTGCCTCATATGCCAAAAAACACAGAAAGTTATAGTGTGCCCAGAAGAGGACAACTATAATGATAAGGATTCTTAAAATGATAAAATTACTTTGTTCTTTGCAACTTTTTTTTCTCTCTATTTCCTGATATCTGCAAGCCATGACTTTGCCATAAAGATTGTTATGGCCCAGTTACCTTTAACCATCTGCCTCTATACTAAACTATTATTAATAGTAACTGCTAATTAGGAGGGGAGTAAAACTGGATATAAAGACACTGAACATGTTAATAGCTGGGTATCTAGGTCTTTGAGTGTGTCTTTAGATGAATGAAAATTCAGAAGCTAAATAGCCTAACACTTCGACTTAGCTATTATTTTGGATTATGTATACCTTAGTGGACATTGAGACTTGTCTTTCAATTATATTACATTAACTTGTAGGTTTTCCTAAATTGGTGACATTACAGGAGAGGAGATTACTTAGAAGGATCTGATGCAATGCCAGTAGGGATCTTTTTGCTGCTTACAGTTCCAAAAGCAAAACATTTCCAGATTTTTTTCCAAAGATGTGACTCAATTCATATTTCTGATTGCTTCAGTAGGCTTTTTAAAAAATCTCTTACCTTCTGCCAGAAACTATGCTAAGTATCTGTTCTAAGACAAGAGAACAATGAGGTTACATGATGTATAGTTGGAAAATCTTGAATTGTTAAAACTACATTACCCAAACTTCCTTTCTGTATTACCCCCAATTCCTTTTCCTTTCTGTTTACACGCATCTTTTGTGTGATTGTATATAAGTTTTGGGTAACACCCTCTGTCTCTCTCTTCCACATGAAGTGAGTGGGGAATATTCTCTGTGTTCTCTAGCTTTCTAGTTAAATATTAACAAATCTCTATAGATATTATACTTTGGAGATATTGAATATTAATATTAAAATCCACAATGACTTATCTTCTGTGTTAGAACCAATACTAAATATCTATTCCAAGGCAGAAGAGTGGTAAGGGTAGGCAATGGAGGTTAAGTGACTTGCATAGGGTCACACAGACAGGAAGTGTCTGAGGCCAGATTTGAACATAGGACTTCCTGACTACAGGCCTGGCTCTCCATCTACTGATCTATCCCTATGATTTATTCTTCCAAAAAATAAGCAGATGTTTTGGAGATAATACACAATAACAACAATGACAAAATATCCTTCATATAATTTTTCACATATAATACTCCCTCTTCCAATTCTTCCTTTTCACTTGTTATCTGTCAAGGTTGTGTAAAAACCTCCAGGTTTTCCTGGCTTCCTTCAAGACTCAATTCTAATCTTACCATCTACAGGAGGCCTTTTCCCATTCTTGCTACTGCTATTGCTTTCCCTCTGATATTGCTTCCCATTTCCGCTGTATGTAACTAGTATGTACATAATTATTTACATATTTTCTCCCCTATTACATTTCAAACTCCTGGTTTTATTCTTTCTTAGCATCCCCAGAGCTAAGCACATAGAAAATGGTTAATAGTACATGTTGATTTATTTGATTAACTTAAAACCAAAAAAAAAATGTTAAAACTAACATAATCTCAAATACCTACCCATTATTAAAATTATGTTTTTACATATGCACATATGTATATACATATATGTGAGAAAGATACTTATCTTTATGTGACTACAGTTTCACATTAACATATGCCAAATTCTGATTTTTAAAAGAGTACAGAGATGGTCTTTTTCTTCAGTTCACATCACTAATGTATCTGCACATAGATGCTGAGTCAAACATCTGCTTTTTTCAACTGTCTCAGCCCAGTGGAGATAAAATGTACATCAGTTAGTAGGAGGGGAAAAAAAGCTGTCTGAAATGCTGAATTTGCTTTTACTATAAGTAGAACCAATTACTTTCCTAGCTGCTATACCCACATAAAAGGTAGCTGATGTTCAAGCAAGTTTCTGATTATAAGTACTTGCTATATCTGCTTGAAAGCCTTCATCACCTGTGGCAATGTCATTTCTGGGTCATAAATGTGTCTTGTCAATCAAGACATTAAAGAATAGCATTCTTCTCCCATGAAGCCTTGAGACAGTCATTTTCAATATGCCTATATTGTGGCTCATCAAGCTTATGAAAGTTTTGTGTCCACGTAAAATACCATATGCCTTTGTGTGTTCTGACTTCTTAGAATTGCCTGAATCTACCTGTTTAACAATCCCCTTTTTATGCAGAACCTTTCTTTATCTCTCATTTCCTTTATTTTAATCTCCTTTTATTCTTTTCCTGAAGATACAATTTTACATTTTTTATTCAACCAATTTTGATTAGCTCTTCCCATCATCTTCATTGCTTTTTTTCTTCTCTTTCTTTGTAGATGAATCTGAGTTAAACATTTTCCTAACCACTAGTTTTCTATTTTTCATTTCTTTCTTCAACCAGGGAGGAGGGAATATGTGCCTTTCCATTTCCCCGGCCTTATCAAAGGCAATAAGCCCAAATCTGGGAAGTCACAAATGTCAGAAGTTGTTATATTTTAGTATAACCACTCTGCTCTTGGGAAGCAATAGAAGGAGATGTGAGGGTAGAGTTATGGGCAGAGATTTTCCCTCCCACTAAGAATTGCTCCTACAATAGGACTTTAATAGTTGTCTACACCTTGGTTTTATTGTGTCATTATTGTAGCCCTTTTTATTACTGGGAAGTGCAGAATGTCCATGGATAGAGTGAAAACAAGAATCTTCATCGATGTCCATGAGGAAAAAGGTCCTCTTTATCATTTGTACTCCCCAGTAGATTGCGGGTGCTGAGTAAAGGAGGTTAGCTTTCTCCTGTGTTAAAGAGGAAAATAGATTCAATAATATTATGATAAATAGTATTTCTGATCTAATTCTGATCCAATAGGAAGGGTTGCTGATATTTAATTTGGAAAGAAACAACAACAAAAACATTGTTTACTGTTAAAATTTTCATAATCTGTTTATATTTGGAATAAGAGATAGACTTAGGAGTATGATTTAACAACATATATGTAGATGTATATAAAATCTACATATAAATAGACATACATACATACTTACATACATACAAAGTTAGTTTAACCAGGACAAGTGCCTGGGAAAGTATACTGCCTCAATTACCTCATATGCTAAATAATAATTCCCATTTACATAATGATTTAGTGTTTTTAAAGCACTTCCTTAAAAATATCCTTGGAGGATGGTTGGGCACACACTTTTATCACCATTTTACAGATGAGGGAACTGAGATAATAAAAAATTAAATACTTCGTCTATGGAAAAATGGCATTTAAGGATTGGATGAGGGACTTGAATCCAAGTTTCCTCATGCCCAGTTCAACACTATGCCTTTCTCTCTCAGGAACTCTCATAGATTATTTTGAAGGGTCTTTTCAACATTTCAAGCAACAATGAAATAGTAAATTAGTTCTTTGACACTATTCCACCATTTCTTTTGGATGACTTCTTACTTGAAATGACACTGGTATCATTGAAGCTACAAAACTACTTTTCCATGAATTACCTAATTTAACAGATAATAATGCTCTACAGGAAAGATATGAACATATTTGTTGCTTAGAAAATCAAAACCCAGTATGTCAATATGTGTAAAACTCCATTCTCCTGGGTTCCTGACATAAACCCGAGGTTTCCTATATCCTCTAAGGATTAAATAGCCCTTTCCTCCCATTAGACAAAGTTTTACCTGGATTTTTAAAGTAATATTAATGTCTTTATTCATGTATCCTTTGTGTAGGTGAAGAAACTGAATATTAGTTATTTTAAGAGCTGCCCAAGGTCACAGCTCAATATGTGATGGATCCAGTAGTCAGAATTAGGTATTTTTTTTGGTAAAGATGATGTACATTCTTGTAGAGCACCCTGCTGCCCCTTAGTGAGGATGTCTACTAGCCATAGTTGAGACATTCATATAGAAGGGAAAAGGAGAAGAAAGGAACGGGCATTTATTAAGCTCCTTCTGTGTGTCAGGAACTGTGTCAATTACTTTACAAATATTATTTTATATACCCCAAAGTTATAATAAGGAAAAAGATTTGTACAAAAATATTTATAGCCACATTCTTTGTGGTTGCAAAAAATCGGAAAATGAGAGAATATCCTTCAATTGGGGGATGGCTGAACAAATTGTGGTATCCGTTAGTGATGGAATACTATTGTTTTCAAAGGAATAAAGAACTGGAGGAATGTCATGTGAACTGGAATGGCCTCCAGGAACTGATGCAGAGTGAAAGGAGCAGAACCAGGAGAACACTGTACACAGAGGCTGACACATTGTGGTACAATGGAAAATAACAGACTTCTCTACTAGCAGCAATGCAATGATCCAGAGCAAGGCTGAGGGACTTATAAGAAAGAAAACTAGCCAGATTCAGAGGAAGAACTGTGGGAGGAGAAATACAGAAGAAAAACAATTGCTTAAACACATGGGCTGATGGGGGATATTATTGGGGATGAAGACACTAAATGATAACTCTAGTCCAACTATCAATAATATGGAATTAGGTCTTAATCAATGATACATGTAAAACCCAGTGGAATTGTGCGTCAGCTAAGAGGGGTTAGGGGGGTTTTGGGAGAGGGAAAGAACGTGAAACATGTAACTATGGGAAAATATTCAAAACAAAAAATAATGAAAAACAAAAAATAAAAGTAATAGGATATTGCTAATGATTTAATAATAATAATTATAACTGTAAAAACACAAATATTATTTTATTTGATATAACATTCCCATGAAGTTGTGACTTGTCCATGTTTACTTAGGAAGTGTCTGAGACTATGGAACAAAACATTTTGTGAACATAAGAAAAAATAAGTTAGCCTGCTGTATAATAAACTTAGGACAGCTTTGTGGCACAGTGGAATGCTGCACCTGCAGTCAGAAAACTTGTCTTCCTGAGTTTAAATCTGGTCACAGGCACATACTAGCTATGTGACCCTGGACAAATAACTTAACTCTGCTTCCCTCAGCTTCCTCATCTGTAACAAGAGTTACAGAAGGAAATGATAAACCATTTTATTATCTTTGCCAAGAAAACCCCAAATAAGGCCTTGAAGTCAGACATGACTAAAAATGACTCAACAATAACAATACTGCCTCCTAATTGTATTCTGAAATCTTAAAGATATTTCTTAGTTTCTTAGGGCTCTGACAGAAAGTGCCTCTAAACTCAAAATTTCTTACTCCTTTTAAAATTTAACTATTCCAGGGACTTTACTCTCATTTAAATTACTTGGCAGTAGGAGGCAACTAGACAGTTACTAAGAAAAATGAATGACGACCAAGACATAAACAAAGTGAGTTGTTATATATTCTTACCTGAGAAGATATTGTAAAATAGGAGGAAAATGCCGCTGAACAAAAATTACTTATCAAGGAAATGAAGTGCTGCATAGTTTGAGATCTTATTGTGGTTTCTTAAATAATAGCAACAGTGAGAAAATAATCATGTCATAGGCCCATGACCAAGGCATTCATGAAGCTCAAGTAAGATAATCAATGTAAAGTATTTTGCAAAACTTAAAGTGTTACATGTTAGTTACTATTATTATTATTTAATTATTAGCCTATAGTCATCAGGCCTCCAATTTATTGATGATTTCATTTGATAAGTCTTCTATTGTATAGACAACCCTCTTAAACATATCTTTGAGTAATTGCTCTTTTATTTTTTCGCTTTCTTTTTTCCTAGAGTCAAACACTGGCTTGTTTAAGGTAGGCTATTATTTATTTTAGACTTTGGGAAAACACATTTCCATTAGCGAATTAGCAATTTATTGAACAGAAGTATGAAGATGAACTAAAAAAATCATGAGATTAGTTTTGCCCTTAAATTTAAATAGAAAAAGCAATTTTGAAACATTGTAATGATGCTATTGACCACTTTAAAGAGAAATTAACTTAGTTGTTTTGTAATTTAGTTGACATAGTTAATGAAACTTTAGTTTACATTATCATTTTCTGTGGTGAACCTAATTTTAAACTATCATCTTGAATATTAATGGACAAAAATTCCTTGTTAATTTAAAGCACTAATCAGAATAGACCACTAAGAGTTCATTGCATTTTTAGCCTTGAGCATCGTGGGTTAATTAATTGTCAACATGTTTTATTTCATATACTTCTTTTGATAAATCCAACAATGTTGGTTGGCACACATTAAACTTTATCCATTTGAAAAAGATTATTTGTTGGTACATCTTAGCCTGAAAAATTTTAAATGGAGCTGTTATAAAATAAATTTAAATCAGATGTAAAAACTGTATTTTTAATGTTGGCATTATTTTCTAAGAAATAGAGCTTCATTGTTACTAGCTAGTTCCAGGGCTTTCTCTCAGAGTACCATACATATTATAGGTGCTTAATAATTATGGAATGACACATTATTAAACATTAAACATCTTTCTATTGATTTTCTTTTCAGTAAGTTATTTTTGATTATAGGAATGACTGGCAGCACAGTTAGTGGATATAACTCTAGCCTTGGAGATATATAGACCTAAATTCAAATCTCATTTTTTATATATTATTGGCTATTGATCTTAGTAAGTGATTTAAACTTTGATTGTTTTATGCAACTCCTCAAGACATTTTTACTAAGAATCAACCTGAATTGCTATAGGGAATTTCTTCATCTAAGGGTTCTTGGGACCACAGAAATGATGGTACAGTATCACATTCTAGAAAGGAATACTTATTCCAAAGCTGAGTTTGATTACTATTGGGTCACCTGAATCAAAAGTTTTCTGCCTTTTAGAATTTTTTCTCCCTTTTCACATTGTCAAAAGTTGCATAGAATATCTACCTAATTAAATGAATTAGGTTTTCTACAAATGATAAAACAATAATATTCAACTATCCTTCTGTCTCTTTCATCCAGTTTGGCCTTTGTGAATACTATTTGGATATATTGCTTTCCACCCCCCCACTTAGGATTTCATGTGAAATTTTTGCCTATTATTGATATTGATATAAAATTCTCTTTGATTGACATCCTTTACTATTCTATTAGAAACATATTTGTGTCATAATTGAAATTTGATAGTGTACTTTTCTTCAATTATTGAAATTAAGTAAGAACAAATTTATAGTTTTAGTTAATTACATTAGCACTCTGTGCTTCGTTTATTCTTTTTTTTATGGAAAGGGTTGAACTAATCCTTTTCACCTAAATTTCTAGGAATCCTGAAACACAACATACGTAAAATATTTGTAAAATTCTACTTTTTTTGGTTTGCAATATCTTTTGAGTCCTAATTTTTGAAAGTAATGACAATTGATTATTAAGATCAACTTTGTCATATATATAATTTGAGTGCAATCTAAACATTTTGCAATATCATAGTCTGGTTTATCTCACATTTTTATAAAGACATAATAATCCTAACGTAATAAAATTGACTTCATTTAATAAATGAATTATTTTGTTCTACTGCTTTGCAATTTCTCCCTTTTTCTTTCCTTTTTTTTTGGCATTGGCATTCTATAATTCATTCTATAATTTAACCACTTACCTCAAATCTTAAGAATTATCTATTTGGCTCATCTAATGATATGATCCATCAAAACATTGAAGATTGTTTTCAAAGTTGCTGGGCAGTTTCAATTATTTTCTGCAGTACGTTAGCCAGGCTTTTGAATTCATTATATTTTACTCTGAAACTACTATTCTACATTATCTTTGAATAACTGATCTTTCATGCTGTTGTTCACTTTAACTTATCTAGACTTCATATTTTTTGAAAGCTATTTTCTTTCATTTCTCTTTTTCATTATTTTATTTGACTTCTGTATTTTTCAGTTTAAAATATATGATTCTCTTTTTTGAGGCCTTTATTACTTTGGGGAGATTTTTAAATTCAGTGTGGTACAACGCAAACTCTAGGATTTGGAGTCAGAAGACAAGTGTCCTAAGTTAGGATGTACTGTTTACAATTGGTGGAATCTTAGTCTAATTGTTTAATTTGTTTGGCCCCTATATTGTAATTGTCTTTGTATTTTTAATATAAAACAATTGAATTATAATTTATGATTTCTTTAAACCTGTGTTTAAATGAATGTATGATCTATAAAGTTGTGTAGGTTGTCAAAATTTTTTGTTTTGTTTATTTCTTCTTTTAGATATTTGATTTCTGTCTCATTTCCAATTTAATATTTTCTTTTAAAGTTTTTATTTCTCTCCTAAAATTTTGTTTTTTTTTTCTTTTTTCTTATAATCTTTTGGAAATCAGAACAATTTATTTCTTCTCTCTCATTTACTGAGGATTTTTTTTATTTTCTTTCCTTTAAAGAGTAATACTTTCTTCACTTTACTGTAACTTGTATGGATGATTTTTGTTTTTCTATATGAGTCTCATTCTTATTTTGTCTACATATGAAATAGGCTGATACATAGACCATATCTTTGCCTTTTTGTCCCTCTGCCTTTTTCTTCATTGTTACTTATTTTCTATTCACTACTTTATTTACTTCCCCTACACACACACACACACACACACACACACACACACACACACACACACACCCCATTTCCCATTTCTACTTCTCAGATACAATTTTAAACCAGCCCTGACCTCTAACTTTAAATAGCTTCATCCTAGTTGAGTTAGAACCCATGGGGCTCATTTACAGTAGAAGGGAGGGACTTTCATTCTGGCAGAAAGGGATCCAAAGTTTACCTCTAGGACTGGAGTCAGGATGACCTGGGTTCAAATCTGACCTTAGACACTTCCTAACTGGGCAACTTATCTAATCAGTTTTCTAGTTCTTCTCTCCTGTCTTAAAGTCTAAAAGGTAAAGTTTATTTAAAAAAAAATAGTCTACCTAGGTGACTCTGTGGATTGAGAGCCAATCCTGGAGACAGAAGGTTCTAGGTTCAAATCTGGCCTCAGGCACTTCCTATATGTGACCCTGGGCAAGTCATTTGATCCCCATTGCCCAGCTCTTACCCTTCTTCTGCATTGGAACCAATACTCAGTATTGATTCTGAGATGTAAGGTGAGGGTTTAAAAAACAAATAAAAACCTCTTTTACCAACATGGCTAGACAAACAAAATTTTATGTTTCTCCCAGTTAAGTGCTAGGATTGGGATTATGATCAAATCTGAAATCACTGCTTTGATGGGACTAGTTTAGGCCCTACTGCAGGAATTAGAGACATTCAAGTTTTTGTCATTGTTTACATCAATCACACTGGCAAATTGGAAGACTCTGGATCATTAAGTGATGAGGGTCAGTAAAATATTCCATTTTTTAAAAATGCTCTACATTGTTTAGAAATACCACCACCTTTTTCTTCTCTTGATATGGCTTTAATTACTATTGATTAGGCACATGACTTCTTCATATGAGGTTGTTGTGGTTGGAAAGTTGCTAAGAAAAGAATTGCCCTGTATCCTTGCCGATCATATGACCTTACAGAGCAAAGTTTCTCTATGAATTTTGACCTCTATATTTTAGTGCATGTTTTAAGCGGATTTGCATCCAGGTGAAATATTAATAATTCTGTTTTCTGGAAAAATAAGAAGTCCATTCGAATGTAATAATTAGTGTAATGCAAGGTGGCTAACAGAAACTTTTTGCTTCTGTAATTTCTAATGATCAAAAAAAGTCAGTCAGAAGTCTTATACTCTTCAGAAAGTCAGTTAGAACTTAAAGCTATAAATAGAGGTGAAGGTCCAACTGATGGGGCAATTTGCCTTCTGGCTTTCACTGTGGCTGGAGGCTTTGCTTTGGCTTAACCTGTTAGCTGTGGCCTTTTGGCTTGGCTTTGGCCGAATTGCTTTGGCCTTGGCCTGTGCTTATTTGTCTTGGGGAAATTTAAGCCTATCTCATTTCTCTGAACCTCTCCCTGATCTCTCCATCTACATTCCCTGAATTTCCTTTGGGCCCTGGGTGGAAGGGAGGGCTTGGTGATTGAACATTGTGGGTTTTAGTTTCTATAGACAAGTAGAGTATCCTCAAATAAGTTACCTCTAATTTTAGTGATTTAATAAGGACTTTACTTAAAAGGCAGTCAAATCTCCCAACTAGGAGAGCAAGCTCTCTCAGTCTAAACTTCTTTGCGACCCATCCCCCACCATCACCCCTCTCCCTAACAGCAGTTAGAAAATCCTGAACCTCTTTCCCTCTGACTAACCTGAGATTAATAAATCCCCTTGTTACCTACTCAAAGCTTCTGGTGAATCATTGGATTGAAAATTGAGAGAAGGGCTAAAGAGGGAAGGAATCATTTTCTTTTTATTTCTTGAGAGAATTTGGGGCATCCATCTTGGCAGGAAGTACCTACCTAAGACTTCCTCTAGCCATCAGTTTGACTGGCAGGGACGGGCCCTCTGGAACTCCTCCCTCAAGAGACTTTAGAAACTAACAAGAGAAACCCTCCAGCCAAAACCTAAACATTTCTTACTGGCCCTAGTTTCCTCCCTGTATCCTCTGTCTCAAGTCTCTGGAAATAAACCTGTTTGAGCTGCCCTCTCCTACATACCCCATTTCCTTTATCTCCTATATACCTTCCCTTGCCTTCATTCCTCCTCCAATCACCTTATAATCACCTAATATCCCCTTTATCCTTCTTTGTACCCAAATTGCCTCATTGACCCTCTCAGATTACCTTATTTTCTTCTTGATCACATTAGGCAATAATATTACAAAATTACATAAATGAAAGAGAATAGAAAATAGAAAGGTTATTTCAACAATAAAAAAGATGAAGGTCCATAAATTTAAAAACCATGTTTTATTGCAGTAAGAAAACAAGTGAAAAATGAAGGATGACAACTGTGTTTTCTTATTTCATTGAAATTCCAATCATATTTTAAAAATATGGTCTGTTTTGTAATTATGTGAGGATTGAGTATCTTCCATCAATTACTAATTTATTTCCACTCTGTGGCTTGTTCTTGGGGTTCATTTAGGGCTCTTATTTTGGCATATAGCATTTAACTGAACTTTCTGAAACTGTCATTTAATAAAAAACATCTCACTGCCTAATAGGGAAAAAATCTTCTTCAAAGGAAATGACTTTTTCTAAAATTTGAAACATTAATTCTTTTCAAGATCCTACTTGCTCAATTTTATTTTTCTACACTTTTATGTGTTGATGATTAGAAATGTGAATTGAACAAAACATAGGAGTTCAAAGTTTGGTGTAAAATCATTTACATGTCACTAACCTCAAATAGACTTTCTCTTTTCCTCTAAATAGTCACTTGCTTCTCAAAGTCAATAAGTTGCCTTATTTAAGGAACCTCATCATGAGGCACTTTAAGCCTCATTACCGTGTCTTGAATTTATTTAAAAAATACATAGTTGCCCTGACTATTCTGTCTCATTCATTTAGAAATGAACCTTTTTCTTGTATTTGGTAATACTAGTCTATTCAGCCACATTTAGGCTGTCAATAATCATATCATCAAAGATTTAAACCCTCCTTTTGAGTTCTATTTAAGAATCTCTTTATCTCTAGTCAGGAAATCAACACTAAAAAGGAAAATGATTTGGAATTAAGAGTTTGTAAATGCTTCCTGCATGTAAAACGATTTAATCTAAGCACCTGTGTAGAATATGCCTTCCTTCCAATGAATGGTTAAAGGGAAGGGTAGCTTCTGCCAACAGGTGCTAAAATTAATGGCATGAACAGGAGAGCTATGTATTCGAACAATTTAGCTTAGTGTTCAAAAGAGCCATTGATAGCACTGCTTTTAAGTTTTCCACAGCTTACAAATGTGTTTAAAACTCCAACATTTCTAGCAATTAACTTTCTTGTACTGCAGACATAAGCAATCTAGCAGTTGATTTATTCCAACTGACACGCTGAGCTTGTTCAGTGGAAATTGCTGCTGATATAATTTGCCATGTGTAGTCATTTTATTAAAATGTAATAGTGTAGGGGAGAGGATCATAATTTAATAAAATAATTCAAGTATCGATCCTTGTATTGAAGCAGACATTGTATATTTGTTTTCAATAATTCATATTGTTTTGGCTGATGGGTAGATCTTCCTTTTGAGTTTCAAGCAAACAATTGTATTTATATGGTTGCAGTGTGTGCTCATGGAAAGATGCCTTTCAAAGAAACATTTCTTTTAAGAGGCTTGCTTTAATGTTTCTAAGCACAGAAGGGTTTTGGGGCTTTCCGAGCACAGGAACCTATAATCAGGGACATAAGAACATTTTCAATATTAATCATTAATTTTTATGGGAATTTTAAACAAAAGTAAGATCCTTTGGATAAACTGGGCTCTGTCAAAATGATATGGACAGAGGGAAATTCAGATTGATCTTCACAAAGTAGAAAAATAAACAGAGGAAGGAGGTCAAACAGAATAGAGAAGTATCATGAACTTTTGTGAAGTGAAGTGCCAGCTTCCAGGAAAGGAAACCTCTAGAAGACTTTCCATCATCCTGAAATAAGAAAGAAGTAGAGCATTCTGGAAAACTTGCCTAAAAGAAAAAGATATGTAGAAAACAATTGCCTTTATTTACTCAAGAAACAACAAAATCTTGCAATCAATTTGTTCCTATATGACACTGAGTTTAATAAATCTAAAAAAAATTGTATGAAAGAAGCTGGGATAGTCGATAGATCACAAATACCAAATTTTTAGTTTCATGAATTCCTTGGGCTCTAGTGAAATGTACAGAATATCTGCATAATGTTTATAAATACATAAAATAAAAAATACTTAAGGATATAAAAGAAATTAATTATATTGTGTAAGGATGGGGGATGGGACAAAAAGAGCCAGAAGAAGGCCATTGGAGACAGTTACTGACAGTTGGGACCAGAGAGGATTCTCGGTAATTCTCTGGAAAAGGAAGCAGAAGAAGGAACTTCCGGCAGAGTACTGGAGAGAGGGAGGACGAGAACATCTCAGCTCGAATCCAGTCCTGAGGGCTTCCTGAGGATTTTCTTTGGACACTGAAACCCTGATTCCCTGGTCAAAGGCATCCCATTGCTTCTAACCCAGCAACACTTCAACCATCAGTTTTGAGACTCTGTTTTGGGAGCCATTTCTTAGGCTCCTTCCCCCAACCTTGCTGAGATTCCCTTTCTGGTCTAGTTTGCAATTATAGAAAAGGATAGAAATAGGAAGTAGAAATAGAAACAGAAGGAGAAGGGGCAAGGTGGGAGATGCTTGGGAGCAAGAACCCCAAAGGTTCCCACCTGGGTGAGGGACTCCATAGAAATAGAGAAGAGGAGACCCCAAAATCCCTCTGCCCTTCACCACTTTCCCTAACCCCTAAACTGCGAAGAATAAAAACCATTCATTAGTCAGATAGTATTCCAGAGTGCCTGACAGACGATGGGGAGGGGAATCACAGCTTGGTCTGGCTGCCTCCATCTTGGAGCCAGACAATCTACTGTGAAGTTGACTGATCCCGGGGGAGGCTTGCATGAACCCCACCCTCATTCAGAATCGGATTGGGGTCCCCCATACCTCCTCTTATAGGGAAGCCTCACCCCCATGCACGACCATCCAGGCCACCTAGTTTTGGGGTAAAACCCCCTCAAAGTCTCAACAGTGTATATTTGGTGGAAGGGGAGAGCTAGAAGAGAGTCTCACCATATAGACTTTCTCTCCCCCTATTCTCATAACATTGGTTAAAGCAGGCTCTATTTATTCTTATAATTGAAATGTATTTTTCTAAACATATGTACATGTTTTGTACCTTATTCATATAAATATATATTAAATATTCATAGATATCTCATATTATTAATCTAGTAATATTTAAAGCTTTTGAGATAGAGAAGCAGCTTTAAAAACAGGGTGATCTGGGTTCAAGTTTACTCTCTTCCAGTCATGTAAGATTGGTGACAAGACAAAAACCATGACAACTGCCAATGCTCAGGAGACAGTCAGGAGTCAACACTGGGGTCTTCCATGTTGTGCCAAACAGTGATCAGGATGTGAAAAGGATTAAAAAGGGACGGCAAACCTTTATACCACAGATGAAACCTGTACACTTCTATATCCCCCACTGTGCTAAGTACTGGAAATAAAACTAAGAAAAACAAAGACAATACCTTCCTTCAAGGAGCTTACAATATAATGAGAAATGCTGAAATGCTACCTCTTTTTTTAAGATGATAGGATGTTATATATTGAATATCCTAGAGATTCAACTAAAATCAATTGAAACAATTAATTATTTTAACAAAATAGAAGGATATAAAATAAACATACCTAAATCATCAGTATTTCTATGTATAAATCAGTGTCCTGCAGGTGAAGACACTAAGAACAAACCCAATTAAATTGATCATAGATAGAAGAAAACACCTCAGTGTATATCTTCCAAAATAAATCTGATAAATATATAAATATGATTATAAAATAATTTTATAAGAATAAAATCAGATTTAAATAATTGGAGAAATATTCATTGAATTATGAAAAAATATCCTATTGATATTTCACTTGGAAAAACAAGTGAAGTAAAAAATATCAAAGGAAATAATGAAAATAAATGTCAAAGAAAGAAATCTAATAGGACCAGATTTCAAACTATACTATAAAGTAGTAATTATCAAATCTATCTGATGCTGGCTCTGGCTAAGAAATAATAAAATAAATCAGTGGAACAGAATAGACATACAAATAATAGTCATAAAAGATCATAGTAGCTTTGTGTTTAATAAAGGTAAAGATCCAAGTTTTTTAGAATAAGAATTTATTATTTTGTAAACATTTTTGGGAAAACAGGATGGCCATTTTATAAAAACTAGATATAGACCAACTTATTACACCATTTACCAAGATCAAAAATGTATACATGACCTAGGTATAAAGGGAGATATAAAAAATAAGAATAACAGGGAAAATATTACCAATCAGATTTGTGAATAGGAGACAAATTTTGAATAAGCAAGGTTGCTGAGTTGGGTGAATGACAACACCAAGCATATGAAGACTTCTCCTAGTAGAATGAATGGGTAAGACAATTTGTTTGAAGGTACATGAAGGTGACTGAAGAAGGAATTGTAGAATGCTTAGAGCTTGGTTAAGACATTGAATATGCCAAAGCCATTCCTTGAATACTGGGCTTTTACCAGTTGTCCTAACTTTTATCTTGCCATTTGACTTAGATGACTCTGGAAGAGAGAGAGTGGGGCTGACAATTTTGGGCAATTCTGCTCACTAAAATCCAATTCATGTAAAAGTCAAGTCATCACTCATCTTGAAATGCAAAGTACCTCAATATTTGGTGATATGAATAGGTGATATATACAGGTCAAGCCCTTTCCCACTCACACACACATATATATATTCATATATAATTTTTATAATATGTATATATATATGTTATATATACTTATAAATAAATACATTGTATACACACATACATATATGCACATATATTTATACATACACAATTTGGAATTTATTAAGTGCTGCTAATTAAATATTTATTTATATAGTCAATAGTGGGAGACAAAGGAGAAATATAAGATATGGTCTTTTTACTCAGTGAGATATTAGGAAATGAGGGCCTAAAACAATGTGGTGAAAATATAAATAGATTGGCAAATATTCCTAAAGTAGAATTGACACACTTAAGACTGAAGAAAGATGGTAGATAAAGCTCATTTCTCAAGCTCAGTTGATTGATCATAATTAGAGAAATAAATGAGACTACTAATCAGAGAAAGCAGTGGTAAAATAAACATTGCCTTTTTCAATGGAATGGTACAGAGAAATGAGGGAAATGAAGAATATCAGAGGCTAAATGGTGGGAAGAGGTCATGAAGATATGATTGAAAAAAAAGGACAATATCCTAGAAGCCTTTAGTAACCTTTGGATAGAATACAATCCAGATTCCAGAAATGGATAAAAAGATTTTTTTTTTAATTTTCTTACTTAGTGTTCTGTTCTCTGTTACCATTAAATTGCTTTGTTTCTTTTTTGCTTTCTTTTGGGGAGAGGAAGAAAAGGTGGATCTTGGACTTACTCTACTTAAGGGATCTCCTCATGAGGCAATTCCTTCCAACAATGTACACTGGTACTCACTTGCCAACTTATAATTTTAGAGAGAAGCTTAATAATCTTTGGGCTTTGCACAGGACTCATATAGCTTTGTATGTTGAAAAACCTAGGCTTGAATTAGGATCTTTGTGATGTCTGCCTTCTGTCTGCTACTCTTTTTTTTTTTTTGCCTCTTAGTATTTACTTTCTATATAATTTGTATTTACTTATCTTAAGTACATGTTATTTCTTTCTGGGAACACAAGGATTTGATTGTTTAAAATTATATTTTGTTCTTGTTGATAATAGTGGTGATTTTTTAAAATCATAGCATCCAACTCAGTGATTGATCATCAATAAATGTCGATTGAGATGAGTTCAATCAATTCATCTACTTTTGCTTATTCATAGGGGAATAAAGAAAGATGGTTGCTAGATCATTCTTTTTTCTTAGGTAAGGATAAAATGTACATGAAGAAATAGGGAGTAGGAACCTGTGAAGGGAAAATAACTCAAGATATTAGGGAAAGAGAGGGAATATATGGGAACACTGTGGTTCAAATATCTTCATGACGTTGATCATAATTTTTGTTAACGCAAAGGATTGTAATGCTTTTGACCTAAAAGTTGCTACATCTGCGACATTGCATTAATGAAGTTAATTCACACTAGCCATCGAGGGTTCCTATACTGTTCTAATACCAACAGATCTTGGAACATTTTGCTAGTAGTCAATAATAAGATATACTAGTGTCCTGTGGACACAGCTTATGGGTGAAGTATTCTATCACTGCTGTTAAGAAGCAATAAGAGACTGCTGCTGGATGCTGCAGTGAAAGTTTCATAATTGCAGTATTTAAGAGTTACTTAAGAAATGAGAACAAAATAATTTGATAACATTATGCATTATAGTTATTTTCTTGAATTAACTCAGAAAATATTTTCCACCTAAAAAGCATTTATTATAACATAAAACTTCAAATCTCATGTCAAGCTATATGAACTGTGAGAACCTCAGGGAACTGATGCAGAGTGAAATGAGCAGAACCAGAAGAACATTGTACACAGAAACTAAAACACTGTGGAACAACCCAATGTAATGGGCTTTGCTACTACTAGCAATGGAACTAGCCAGGACACTCCTGACGAATTTATGGGAAAGAATGCTAACTACATAGAGAAATAATTATGGGAGTAGAAATGCAAAAGAAGAACATATGACATCACTTATCATATATATGCACATATATGGGTATATTATTTGGAGTTTGGGCTTTAAAAGGTTGCTCTATAGCAAAAATGAATAACATGCAAATAGGTACAACCCAGTAGAATTGCTTGTTGGCTCTGAGAGGGGGAGGGAAGAAAGAGGGAAAGAAAATGAATTATGTAAACATGGAAAAATATTTAAAAATAAATTTTAAATAAATAAATTTAAAAAAGAATAAGACCAAGCTGAGGAGAGGAAAGCAAATTCATTCAAATATATTATGTTTTCTTATATATAGTTTATAAAGATAAAATTCATCAAATTTTAATAAAAAATACAAATTGGCTAGCAAAACCTACACATTTCTGTTACTCTCTGTATTCATTCCTCCCATCTTTCTGTTGTTTTAGGTGTTTAAGGTGCAAATGCTCTTTACTTTTTTTCCTAAAAATATTTCAATGTCTTCTTTATTATTGAATATCCCTTTTTCTTCCTGTTAGGCTAGTCTCAAATTTGTAGAGTAGGTCAACTTGGACTGTTTTCTGAGATTCATCTTGGAAAAGATTATTCTATTACTTCTTTTTCTAGTTGGTGCTGAATAATCTTGTTATTCAAATACCCATTCCACTGTACGTGAAAGTCTCCTAAAGGTTCACAATACATGTGGTTTCTAAATTGAATAGTTAAATCTAATGATTATGTGTTATTGAATTTGTAGACTTGCTAGATTTTTTTGCTGAATGAGTACATTTTCTTTGAATATTATTGGGGGAATTTTGCTTTTATTTTTTATATTACTTCACTTCTTTATGTTTTAATTTCCAATCCATTATTCTCTTGCTTCAATTGTGAGTGTTGCCATTACCTTTTGAAGATTTATTGTTCACATACTCCCTTCCCCCACAATATGTTAATTACTTTTGCTCTATAGGACATATATGCTGTTCTTCTAATTTTTGATTCTCTTTCTAACCACTGTAATGATAAATTGCACAGCCATGTGGAAATCAAGATGATGGACAGTTTCCTGCTTGGAATAGAGAATGAATTGAGCCTGACAGGAGCTGGCAGGTGCCAAGCCAGTTGAGGCTCAGGTATAAAAGGAAGGATTTGAACTGAGAAGGGATCTCAATTTTGAGATTGGGATTGGAGAGGGTGGGCTTGGTAAGGGTAGGCCATAGGTAAGTTTATTCAACCAGCAACCTGTACCAATCAATTTCATCAGTCCCTGATCTTGAATCAAGCTGAATCTGAATTAATCACCAAGAAGAAACAACAACACCCTTCAGCAGAGTAACCTTGATTTAGGTTGGGGCCAGTCTGGCCCAACCAGACTGGCATCTGGCAGTCCTGATTAACATTAATCCAGATATCATCATTAACATCATTAACCTTAGCTACTTAAGGACTTCTTGTTTCCTTTCTTCCCAGTCATTATCCTGCTTCCCTTCCCTAAGCCTGTAAGCAATAAATCTTCAAGTTTACCTTAGGTTTGGTTTCATCTATAATCCCAGGGCTTAGTGATTACATCCTCTGGATATTAGAAGGGAAGAGGTGAAGTATATCATTCATAGCAAAGTTTAATTTGCAGTCAATAAAGCATTACCCAATTAAGGCCAGAGTGTCAGGTAGACAAGTATCTATACAATTCTAACAGCAGGTTCTTCATCTGACTGGTTACTCTGGGACA
The DNA here is from genome assembly GCF_016433145.1 of Gracilinanus agilis. NCBI lineage: Eukaryota > Metazoa > Chordata > Mammalia > Didelphimorphia > Didelphidae > Gracilinanus > Gracilinanus agilis. Next base: position 452,433,227 of record NC_058130.1, on the reverse strand, counting down.
TGTTAAATCTGGAGTTTGGGATCAGCATATTCACCATATTTAATAACAGCAGCTGTTGTTATTACTACCACTTAAGTTACTACTACTATTACTACCACTTATGTTACTACTACCACTTAAGTTTTCACTTAGGATTCATCCACTTTACCCGTATCCAAACCCTCATACCATCTGGATTATCATAACACCACTCGGGAATAGCATCTTGTAGCTCCATGTTCTCCTACTGGTTTAATTCAGGGCTGGAATTTAAAACATCTCAGTCACTTCCCATACTGGAGAACTCAAGGATCTGACCAGCCCAAGAGTTTGTCCTAGCTGAATTTTCAGTAGTCATAACTGGATCTACCTGGATGCTGTCCTCTATTCTCAGACTGTGGAGAACTGAATAGCTACCCTCACTTAAACTGTCCTGGTAATATTTCCCACTTTTCCTTAGTTCTTTGGCTCAACAGTGGCAGTTTAGAACCTATGGTACCAGCATTTGTGAGTCTTCTGGCATTAGCAGTTCAGAGCTTTGTAGCATTGGTAATTATGGATTCAGAATGTCTACAACATCAGAAAGGTGTAAGGTTCATCAAAGTATAAGGACAGAGTTTAAGGTAAGTCTGTATAATGTCTTTATGTTTGATAGAATGACTACTGTGAGGTAGCATGTACAGTGGGGAAGGGTTGAGTGAGTGAGCATCAATTCCTCGGACTTTTTTTTTTATTGTATTTTGATTTTTTTTCTCCCCCAGACCATGGAAAGAACTAAAGGTTATTTAAAAGTAAGACAAAATTTCTGTTTGGAGAATGTTTGAAAATTGTAGGGATAAGAGAATATAATGCCTCATGTATTGTCTTGATCCTCATGCGAACCAGAATTTTATTTTTCTTTTCAAAGAAGGGTCTTTTAAAGTTGTTTACATGCTTTAGATGAGCTACTTTTTAGTTTTGTTAATAATTTTTTTGTTGTACAGTTTATTTCTTTTTGAAATTTTGATCTCTTATTCTTATTTTAGATTTATTTGTTCATTTTAAAATATACATTACAACAATCTTCTCTTTTGCTTTTTAATCAATGTGTACTATTTGTGCTCAAGGTCTGTTTTTCCTGGATTCTAGGAAAAAATAAACAACTTCGTTTTGTTTCATCCTAATAATTTGCTTCATATAATTATTGATATTTTAATGATTTTTATTGAATATATTAATTGTTTAGGATATCATTATTAAATCTATATTTGGGTCAATGTTTTTTGGTAATCATCTCTAAATGTTTCATTACTGTTTTTAATGTCTTATAGTCTACAGAGTATGTACATATTGGGTTTTAGTTGTTTTTTTTTTTCCCCAGTAATTTGTTGAATTCTATATTTTATCTTTTGCATGTCTTTCTGTTATACTTGTCCAAATTTGAGATGATTTAGAAATATTTTATTATATTATATTATTTGTTATTTATTTTTGAAATTTTTCATTTATATTCTGGATATATTTTTGTCTTTTTTGTTGCATTTCTTTTAATTAAGAGCTTGTGGGATTTTTTCTTATTCAATTCATCACTATTTAATAATTTTATTGACAAATTCATTTACATTGGCACTTATGAGTTAGATTTAAGCTTTTTTCTTTTGTGTCTATTTTTTTGTCTAGAAATTATTTCTAATATTTTCCCTGAACATCTTCCCTATTCATCGGCAGAGAGTATTTTTCTTTCAATTATTTTAACTTACTTTAATTTGAAATAAATCAATTCTCCCCAGCATTCATAATTTCCATTTAAGGGATATATTAGATAAGTTTTGTTGTGTTGTTGTTGTTTATTCCTATGTTTAGGTTCTGAACCAGAGACTCCAATTTTTATATTTCCTTGTCTTTAGGAACACCCATGAATGTCTCCCTTTCAACAAAGTATGTTTAATAGAAATGATAGACAAGAACTTTCTTCTTGCCTACATGACCTGCATTACTTGGGGATGAGAAGGAGTGGAAAATGTGATGGACAACTTCATAAATTAGCTATTTCCCAATTAGAGATGTCTACAGAATTTCAATAAGGTACTGAATAGTGAGCTCCTAAAACTATATTTACTGATATACTTAAAGGATGGAGTTTTGGGTTTTTTTGGTTATTTGAGGAGGACTCTAATCTATCATTTTATTGGATATGATGTTCGCCTTATCAATAAAGCAATATTCTTACCCAAAACCAATCTCTCAAAATAATTTTTATGTTAACACATGTATTCTTTGATTTGGAGCTTTTTATTTTTTATCTTTTATATCTCTCATATAATTAAAAATTCTTAGATATCTACTCAGGTTTTTTTTTTCTCAACAGTTTCTCTATTATTATCTTGCCCCACCTAATCCTCTTTTTCTTGTTTAACTTACTCTAAGATATACTGATTTGTACAGGTATTAGAGAGGATATTACCTCATAGTTATTTTCCTAGGTCTCTGATTTGGTAGTTCACAACTGATCTTTACTTTTCCTGTAGTCATTCTTGCCACCCGCCCCCCTTGAAATCTTCATGGATTCTCACTCTCATTCTCTGGGAGCCCTAAATGTTCTCATTCCCCCTTTCCAGAAGCAGATTGTTTGCTTTCTCCATGAACCATGGCTTTGAAAATTATACACGATAAAAGATCTCGATCTTTTATTAAATATCTCTGTTTTCCTTTAAGAACATTCTTAGGTCACACCCCTTCCCATCACTGAAACAAGATTTTCCCCATTATTTCTGTCTTTTTCAACCAGTTCTTTGCTTCTTTATCCATCTTCCTGGAAGTCCACTACTTTCTAAATAAATATGAGTTATTTTACTTTTGTTATTATTATTTTGCTTAACTAGAGAATATCAATTTTTATACTATTCTATATCTTCTTCCATTCCTCTCCAAATTTGTAAATTTTTTTCATTTTATAATTTAGAACCCTCAAAACTGATTTATCTGTAGGTATGTGTTCTGGGGTTTAAGTTTCTCATGTTTTATGTCTATTTTACTAACATAACTTATATTTGATTTCCCATTCCATCCTTGTCTCTAGGTACCTTTGGAGTGACATCTCTTAATTCCTTCTTGTTATTTTTTTTCTTCTCCTTGGTTGTTATAATTGTTTGTATTTACTTTATTTCTATTTTTTGAGTGTCATAAAAAGCAAATATTTTTAATTGTTTTTTCCAAGAAAATATAAATTTTCTGTTTAATGCCCTTTCTTAAAATTAATTGTCAGTCTAAAACTATCAAGAAACAGTATCCATAATGCAAATAAACTAACACCCTTCCCACCATTATCATCACTTTTAGTTAATATTTACTAGTGATGCTTACTATAGCAATAAGAACAGAAAAATAAACTAAAGGAATTAGAATAGTCAATGAAAAAACAAAATCATTTGATTTGAAAAAGATATGATGTTATATCTAAAGAATCAGCCAAAAAATTAACAGAAATAATTAGCAAATAGAAATAATCAGCAAAGTCATAGGATACAAAATAAACTCACATATACCCTTAGCATTTCTATTTATCATAAACAAAAATACAAAAGCAAGAGATAGAAAAGGAAATCAAATTTAAAATAATTCTAGACAATATAAAATTCCTAGGGGCATACTAACCAAAGCAAACTCAGAAACTACATGAACATAATTACAAAATACTCTCCATACAAATAAAATTGAACTTAAATACCTGGAAAACATTAATTGCTCATGGATAGGCTGAGCAGATATACTGAAAACAGTAATTCTACCTAAATTAATTTAGCTATTCAGTTGTCATATCGATCGAATTACACAAAATTATTTAAAAGAACTAGAAAAAATTACATTTAAGTTCATCTGAAAGGCCCAAGATATGAAGAAAATGAAATAAAAATATAAAAGAAAGAGTCAAACTATGCTAGAAAGTGTTCATCTTAAAAACATTCCACTACTATATAAAGTGGGAGTTCAGTGGAAAAGATTAGGCAATCAGCATGTTAATGTACATAGCAACTTAGTGTTTAATAACACCCCAATTCTAGCTTTTGGGGAAAAAAATCAGTATTTGACAAAAACTGTTGGAATTCTGGCAAGTAGTTGGCTAGAGATTAAATATGGATCAACATCTCTCACAGTATACCAGGAAAAATTTAAATGGATACCAGATCTAGAAATAAAAAGTGAAACAATAAACAAATTAAGAGATCATGGGAGATTACCTGTTAGTCAAACATATAGATAAGAGAAGAATTTATGATCAAACAATATAGATAATGTTACAAAAAAATGAAACTATGAATTACTACACCATTATCAGCAAAGCAAGTGACCACAATAATCAAAAGATTCACAATGAAAATGCTTTCTGCGGCCAAAGAAGTTGCTATGATTCTGAGTACAGATGAAAGGGTGCCATCTTACAATATAGTTTCTTCCCAAGATTTCTTTTTTATGTGTTATGTGTGCCTTCTATCATGACATGAAAAACATGGAAGTAAGTATTACATTGTCTCCTCTCTAAACTGCAAAGAGAGATTGAATCATTGGGATATTTAGTCCTAGACTCCAGAGGACAATATGGTAGATGGGAATGGAAATGTTCTCAGGAAAAAAAAAATGTTTGCCTAGAGCACTAGGTAAAAAACTGAAAAATGCATATTTCTCTTTAAAAAATTTAAAAACATCCAGTTATGATATCATTCTCTCTTGGGAATCCACAGTACTTTCTGTCTCATCATGGCTTAATTTATTTTTCTTTGGCTTATAATATTTTTTCATAGATGTTTGGTCTTGTTTAGGTGAAGTGGAGATCACATTCCATTTCATTATTAATATTTTATCTTTTAGTTTATATAATTATTCCAAATGTCTTTAACTAAGTTTTCTTTATTCTGAGATGTTTGGTAATTTCGGATTTTTATTTTCTTTTTATAACTCTTTTTCTAATGGAGGTTTTCCTTGGCCTGAACCTGAAAGTCATCTTTATGCCCTCCAGTGTTAGATTATTCTTTTTTTTACTACTCACTTCATTCTCTGCCTCAAGTAGCTTTCAGGGGAAAGAACTGACTGCAACTGAATGGTAGGCACTTTTCTTCAGTGGATAGTATTCACATTCTGGTATCCTGTCCAGTAACCACTGTTAATTCAGTTCTCTGAGAATGCCTTAACACTGACTGATACCAATCTACTAGCCAACCAGGAAGGGAAAGCTTCTGGTTTATGGCTTTCCCCAACAGTGAGAGTAAGGAAGGGGCAAAATTCACTTTTGGTTGCAAGCCAAAGTCCATGCTCATTAATAGTAGGGTAGGGAATACTGTATAAGTATGTTAGAGCTTAGGGAATTTTTTCTCTCCTCTTAGTGCATAATGTTGTTACCTCATAAGAGTTGTAGACAAAATATTCCATATAAACAGTCAAAATTTATTTTGTTCTTCCATTCAATTCCTGTTTTGGAGACGTTTCAAGAGTTCGTGCAAAATCTTAAATAGAATAAGAGCAAAGAGACTCCAGCAAGGGATCAAGAGGATTATAAACCATGATCAGGTGGGATTTATACCAGGAATGCAAGGACAGTTCAACATTAGGAAAACCACCCGCATAATTGACCATATCAACAATCTAACAAGCAAAAATCACATGTCAATAGATACTGAAAAAGCCTTTGACAAAATATAGCACCCATTCCTATTGAAAACACTGAAAATTATAGGAAGAGGAGGACCTTTCCTAAAAATAATAAAAGGTATATACCTAAAACCATCAACAAGCATCATATACAATGGGGATAAATTAGATGCCTTCCCAATAAGATCAGGAGTGAAACAAGGATGCCCATTATCACCTCTATTATTCAACATAGTACTAGAAACACTAGCAGTAGCAATTAGAGAAGAAAAAGAAATTGAAGGTATCAAAATAGGCAATGAAGAGACTAAGCTATCACTCTTTGCAGATGATATGATGGTCTACTTAAAAAATCTGAGAGAATCAACTAAGAAGCTTGTAGAAATAATCAACAACTTTAGCAAAGTTGCAGGATACGAAATAAATGCAAATAAATCATCAGCATTTCTATATATTTCCAACACATCACAGCAGCAAGAGGTAGAAAGACAAACATTTAAAATCACCCTAGACAATATAAAATACTTAGGATTCTATCTACCAAAACAAAGGAATTATATCAAAACAACTATAAAACACTTTCCAAACAATTAAACTAGATCTAAACAATTGGAAAACCATTGATTGCTCATGGGTAGGATGAGCTAAAATAATAAAAATAACCATCCTACCCAAATTAATTTACCTATTTAGTGTCATAGCTATCAAACTACCAAAAAAACTTCTTTACTAAATTAGAAAAAACTATAATAAAGTTCATTTGGAAGAACAAAAGATCAAGAATATCAAAAGAAATAATGAAAAAAATGTGTAGGAAGGTGGCCTAGCAGTACCAGATATTAAACTATACTATAAAGCAGCAGTCATCAAAACAATATGGTACTGGCTAAGAGACAGAAAGGAGGATCAGTGGAATAGATTTGGGGTAAGTGACGTCAGCAACACAGTGTATGATAAACCCAAAGAGGCCAACTTTTGGGACAAAAATCCACTATTTGACAAAAACTGCTGGGAAATTTGGAAAACAATATGGGAGAGATTAGGTTTAGATCAACATCTCACACCCTACACCAAGATGAATTCAGAGTGGGTGAATGACTTGAATAAAAAGAAGGAAACTATAAATAAGTTAGGTGAACACAGAATAGTATACTTGTCAGATCTCTGGGAAAGGAAAGATTTTAAAACCAAGCAAGTTAGAGAAAATTACAAAATGTAAAATAAATAGTTTTGAATATATCAAACTAAAAAGCTTTTGTATAAACAAAAAAATACAGCCCGAATCAGAAGGGAAACAACAAATTGGGAACAATCTTTATAACAAAAAACTCTGACAGAGGTCTAATTACTCAAATATACAATGAGTTAAAGCAATTGTATAAAAAATCAAGCCATTCCCCAATTGATAAATGGGCAAGGGACATGAATTGGCAATTTTCAGATAAAGAAATCAAAAGTAACAATAAGCACATTAGAAAGTGTTCTAAATATCTAATAGTTAGAGAAATGCAAATCAAAACAACTCTGAGGTATCACCTCACACCTAGCAGATTGGCTAAAATGAAAGAAGGGGAGAATAATGAATGTTGGAGGGGATGTGACAAAATTGGGACATTAATGCATTTCTGGTGGAGATGTGAACTGATCCAACCATTGTGTAAGGCAATTTGGAACTGTGCTCAAAGGGTTATAAAAGATTGCCTACCCTTTGATCCAGCCATATCACTGTTGGGTTTGTACCCCAAAGAGATCATAGATAAACAGACTTCTATGAAAATATTTATAGCTGCGCTTTTTGTGGTGGCAAAATACTGGAAAATGAGGGTATGCCCTTCAATTGGACAATGGCTGAACAAATTGTGGTATATGCGGGTGATGGAATACTATTGTGCTCAAAGGAATAATAAACTGGAGGAATTCCATGTGAACTGGAAAGACCTCCAGGAATTGATGCAGAGCGAAAGGAGCAGAGACAGAAGAACACTGTACACAGAGACCAATACACTGTGGTAAAATAGAATGTAACAGACTTCTGTACTAGCAGCAATGCATTGACCCAGGACAATTATGAGGGATATATGGAAAAGAACACTACCTACATTCAGAGGAAGAGTTGCAGGAGTGGAAACACAGAAGAAAACAATTGCTTGAACACATGGGCTGAGGAGGACATGATTGGGGATGTAGACTCAAAACTACCACACCAATGCAACTATCAACAATTTGGAAATAGGTCTTCCTCAATGACACATATTAAATCCAGTAGAAATGCACATTGGATATGGGGGGAGAAAGTTGGGTGTGTGTGCGAAGGGGAAAGTAAGAGCATGAATCATGTAACCATATTAACTTTTCTAAAAAATAAATATTATTAAATGTTAAAAAAAGAGTTCATGAGTATGGTTCTTCATCTTGTTATTCATATTTACTGAAGGTCAGCTTGATTTTTAGAAATGCAGTACTAGTCTTATTGAACAAATGTACTAACATATTAACATATCTATATTCTAAGAGTATTTTCACTGATACTATCACCATGATCTATTTTCTTCACTATCGATGTAAAGAAAAGCAATATGTCAAAAAAATCATTTTATACATCTCAAAGCAAATTTAGTTTTAAAACTAACTTGGAAATATTTTAATTGGTTACATATCAATTTTAGAATTATGTAATTCAATTGTGGCAAGAAAAACTAATTATTCTTAAAATAAATGTTATATAATGCTGTTTATCAGTTTTAATTCAAATAAATGATCCTCAGGATCTTCCTTTCACATAAAATCTCTGCAGAATTTTTTCAAGTCTCAATCTGTGGATATATGTATTTGGGGAGCTGGCCTGAAGCATGGTTAATCTGTTCTCTTTGGCCTCTTTTACCATTCATCCTAGCTGTCCCATATGACTCAATTATGAAGTTATCACATCAATCATTAAGGTGGCTACAGAATAGTTTGGATGTAGTGGAGTGCCTTTATTATGAACATGCCAGAAATTATGTTGGTGTTTTCCTAACATTTTCTTTCTTTATACTTGAAAATTAGTTTAAAAATATCACATTAAATTGTTAAACGTTATTATTTCAAGTATTTTCTAATTCATCTTGTAAGAGTAGTAGCACTGAAATTTTACTTTGAGGTCATATATATTTAGAAAAAAATCTTGCTGTACAAATTCTATCATTTCAATAACTTTAGATAAAGCAACTAGAAAGAATATATTATCCGCTTACATTTCAAAAATGAAGAAAGTTTCAGAGATTCATTAGACATCACATGGAAAACAGATTTAACTTGTAATATTTGGACCCAGAGGGCAGAACTAGGATCTGTGAGAGGGAGTTTAAGAGAGGTAGATTTAGGTTTACTATAAAGCATAACTTTCTATTCCTCCCAAATTTAAGGTTCTGTGATCAGCTGATATAATAATGTGACAGTGATTTCATATGTGAAAATTGAAAGAATATATAAAAAGACATAGTGAATTCCAAAAATGATATGATTTTTAAAAAAGTTAAAGTATTCAGTCATACTGAAAGAGGAACCTCCTCATTTTTCTAAAATGAAAGAGGATGAACTACAATAAGTTCTGAGTTTCTACCTCTAGGTTTATTATAATATGAAGAAGAAAAAAAAGGGAAATCTGAGGTTTTTTCTTGCCCATTTTGCCCATATGTACAAACACAGAATCCCCTAATCAAAAGCATATTTAAATCACCGAGATCAAATGAAGAGCATCTGATATTTTTGGTAAACAGGTGAACCAACAAAGACCTAATATTTGCCATTTGATTGCTTCAAATATCCTTTCCCCATGACTCATTTAATCTATCTTCCCATTACCTCTGGTTTAATAAGTCTCTGCTATTCTTTTAACATTATTCAAGGGATCTAGACCTTATTTTTCTAATACTGACTTTTAAATCCACCCACGTCTCTTCCACATTGTAATACATACCTGAGAAAGGAATCAATTTGGTAAGTAGAATTTTCAGTTAATTGAAATTTTAAACTAATTAGCACCTTCAATTCCCTTAACAAGACATATTAAAACTCTAGCTCTATCTTGTTTGATAGTAACTGGGAACACTAACCTTATCTCAGGACCTCCATACTGATCATCCCCAGGGAAATTAGAATTAAATGAAAACTAGATTTTTCTCTCTACACATTTCACATGCTTTTATTCAAATGCTGAAATTCTTAGTCTATGACAAATGAATTATTACTTCTCTGCTCTTCCCATAGCCAAGTGAGCTGAGGTAAAGATATGGCTTCCTTCAGATCTGCACAGTTCTCAATTTACTTCTGTACATTCAGTCAGAATAGCAATTCAATTTTCATGGACTATCTTGTCGCAGAGTGTTTTATGTCTCCTCCAAGTTTATTCTTGAATTAAAACAATTTCAAAGAAGTTGCTGAGTGAAAATAAATTCTCAGTGAAAAGACTGAATGAACACTCACCCATGTTTATCTGAGTCTTCACTGGTGTTGATAGTTTTGGATCCAGTTAAAATCTAATGAGCCCTGAGAAGTGATTCTGAAAGTAGATATTCTGAAAACACTAAGCAATAAATGAATGTTCAAGCATTTTAAAATATCATTATAATCTAGAAAACTCCAATAACATGTGTTTTTCAAGAGTTTACTTTCTAATGGAAGAAAACAACTTGTATATGTGTATGTTCACACATATATGCACATATAATATCTAATCCATACAACATAATAAAGGGTAGTTTGAGGAAGGAATGTACTATCAGCTCAGCTAGAGAAGGGATTCAGAAAAGGATTTATGTAAAAAGTGGCACATGGGCTAAAACTTGGAGGAAATCAGGGACTGATTCCAGGAAGTATAGATTGAGTATATCTAGGCCAGTGATGGTGAACCTTTTAGAGATGAAGTGCCAGACTCCCACCCCACCCCCTCAGACTGAGTGTCATGCCTCTCCCCACTGCATGCTGGGTGTGCCCTGCCGCCCCCTTACTCCCCACAGGAAAGAGAGGAAGTGCTCTCATTGGACTACTGTATAGAGAGGCGGGAGAAGTGAGGAATGTCCTCAGTGAGTGTGGAGAAGGAAAGGGGAGTGGCCTGAGTGCTCTGCTTCCCTCCAGCTCTGCCTCCTATGAGCCACCTACCTTACTCACTGTGTGCTCCCATTGGGCTGCTGGACAGAGGGATGGGGAATATGAAAAAATGTCATCAGATGCAGTGGAGTAGGGGCAGGGAACAGCTCCTCCTGAGTCCTTCTGCCTTTCTAGTAGGGAACTCTGGGTGGGGTGAGGGTGGCCTCATGCCCACAGAGAGTGCTCTATGTGCCGTCTTTGGCACCCATGCCATAGGTTTGCCATCACTGATCTAGGCCTTTTTGGTAGCTGGTATGCAAAACACCAAGTAGAATGTTTGATTATATCAAAACATGAGAAGAGAGAACTATTAGTAAAGATTTTGGAATGGAAATTTTTTTCTTTGAATAGGAGAATGACATGGCCAGATTAGTGTTTTAAGAATGTAAAATGAGGATCTGTGTGGAAGATGGATTAGAGAGGTGCAAAGTTGGATGTAGTACTTATACATAGACTACTTCAATAGTTCAGGCAAAAGGCGCTATTGTCATTGTAGTTGTGAGCAGAAAAAAAATGAAAAAGATGTGAAATATGTTGTAGAAGTAGAAATGACAAGATTTCCTAATTAACTGATCTTTGCACAACCTTGGGACATGGTTGCTATTACTCTCCTGATTTTACAAATGAGAAAACTGAAGCAGACTGAAAATAAGTGACTTGTTCAAATTCTCATAACTACTTACATTACTGAGACTAAATTTCAGTTTACATCTTCCTGATTCCATGATCAAAACTGAGCCATCTAGCTGCCTAAGAAAAGGCATCTTTTTTGGTTCTATTGGTTATGGACTTTGGACTGGAGGGATTATAAAAAGGCACTAGCTAGTCAGTTCTAGTTTCTTCGTTCAGTCTCTTTCTGGATTTGCTAGTATAAAGGGAATTGGCAACTTCAGCACTGTATGAAGAATGCGTGATGCTTGGGTCTTCTCTTACTCAAAGCCAACATGTGGCTGAGAGTCTATGTTCCCCCTATAGCTTTTTCCTTTGTGGTGTTTACTCCTTCTTGATTCTAAGTGGTGGAGATTGAAGACCTTCTGAGTTTTGAAATATCAAGAGGGTTTGACACCAGCCAGGAGACAGTGTCCATGCCTATTTTATAGCCTACTGCACCCAGATGAATGTACAGCTTTAGAGACTCAGCTCAAATACATACTCATTAACCGACCATGCTGCTTTTGGATGTGGACTATAACTAAGACCAATGATGTCTAGAAATGGTTGTGTCTGAACTACATTTCCTAAAAACTGAGGTGGTACAAGTGAGATTGTGTCTCCAGATGTTGGGGGAACATATCTGTACTTCTGTTCTTGCCAAATATTTGTAGTAAATATTTCCCTTTCCTGAAAACTAATTGACAGTTAATTGAGGTATCACACTGAAATGGGGATGTTGAGCTAATAACTTTAGAGATAGACACTTATAATATCTCAGGGGGTACCCCAAGTCCTTGAAAGTAAGAAGTTGCTAGTGTCACTCTAGAAGAATAAAGTAAACTACTCACTACATAAGCATTTTGAAGAAACTGTTCTAACCAAATGCATTTTCCTTGATAAGAAATGTTTTCTTTAAATTTACTTGGTTCATCTCTACAAAATCACAAGGGGGTGTAAGTAAGGCACTTGTTCTAGTGTGTGGGAAAGACATTGTGCCCCTTCTCTTTGTTATCCTGTCATTTCCAATCATTTCTGACTCTTCATTATCCCATTTGGGGTTACTCTCTGTAAAAGCTAATCTTCATTTTGAGTTAGTATGAAATAATCCTATATCTAGGAGATGAGTGAACTGGAGTAAAGTCTTTTTTGTAAATAGGGACACAGAATCAGAAGCAGGGATTTACTGGGAACTTAAAGGAATTTCTTAGCTCTAGATTAGATGGATATTTAGAATCACAGACCTTAAATCAGTATCAAATAAACTAAGTATGAGTCAAAATAGCTGAGTTTGGCTGACACATTTACTCTTCATTTTCAGTTTAGGAACTTTTTCTTTTAGCCCTTTATTATAGTGGAAAAATAATTTTATCTTCTCATAGACTATTATTTGAAAATGTACACAGAGAAATTCATTAATTCATCCAATAGAGAGTACACATGTTGAATGTATGAAATTGCTAGAATATAATATATTTACATGTTAAATGGCTCTAAGGTAGTACTATTCCATGAAAATGAAAGGAAATAATTTATCAAAATGGTCATCACTATCAAAACACAAATATGATATTAAATATGTTTATAGATATCAGTATACATAGCCAACAATTTTCTTAATTTATTTAAAATTTACACCTTAGAAAATCTAATATTTAAGGTATTTTGTAATAACCTTCCTCAGCTATAATTTCAAGCCACATGAATGAGAGATAGGTTCTTGGAATGTTTCAACTTAATACATTTTTGCATTTTTAAATGATATTTCCACTTCCTCTTTCCTAGAAATGTCAAACTTTCAAAAAAATTAATAGTATTTTTTTCATTTTTTAGCCATTTGAATTACTAGCACTGCAAAATCTATTTTTGAAGGTAGAAAGCAACGTAAAGAAAGTTTTACATCTGAAATAAAAAAGCAGACCCAGCTACAAATCCTAATCCTTGTACTAATAATTTGAATGGTCTTAGGCAAATCAATCAACCTCTGAATGTCAGTTTTCCCATCTATAAAATAGAGGAAATTAATAGTTATGATGCCTAAAACAGGATTTTTTAAAGGAACATGCTCTGCCAACTAAAGAATAATATAGTAATATGATTATCCATAAGTTTTAATGATATTTGTATGAACTTTTGATTTCAAAGTGACAAAAATCAATAATTGCATTAAATATTACAAAGACGTGATTTGAGTCTCTTAGAGTTTTAAGGAATTTTAAAGAGAATTTACATGCTGTCTATGCTTTGAACCAGTAGATTATTTTTTTAAAGTCCATTTTATTATATTATTATGTTATGGCTTATGATCATACACTTATAGCACCCTGGAAATTGCAATGTGATAGAATATATGTTATATGTATGTTTACACACAAACATACTTATATATACACACATATATATACATAATGATTAGTGTGTCATTAATATACAATAACGTCATTAAACAAGCATTTTTAGTGCTTATTGTATCCACATTAGCCATTGGAGGCGACTGAAGAATGGATAACTTTCAGTTTCTGTACAAATGGGAATTCATTGTCTAGTAGAAAAGTTATGATATGTACATAAATAAAGATAAAAGTGAGTAGAATGTGATAATGGAGCCACAAAACAAAGTACTTTTAGTGCTCTAAGGAAAGGGAGTTCACTAATAATTGAGAGGATCAGGCAAGATTGGCTGAATGAGTTGAGTTGACATTTGACTTCAGCCTTGGCATTGGGTAAAATGCCAAATGCCAGTGATATGAAGGATATCTCAGGGTAAGAGAATAATATTGAACAAAAGACCTAGTATTATATAAACACAAGGTACAAAGGAATAATGAGAACTATAGGTAGATGTGAAAAAGTAAAGGATAATAAGGGAGGTAGGGCAGTTCTTCCCTCGGTCCTATAATTTCACTACTTTTGGGGAGTCATAAGAGGTCAGATTTTCTTTACCAATGCAGGTCAGCATCAAGTCTATACCTGATAATCTTAGAAAGTTGCAAAGACATGAAATGAGAAGTGACTTGTCCAAGTATAAATGAACATTATATAGATGGATGGACTTGATCTATGCTCTTCACTGATCCAAAGAGTGGACTCTTGAAGTACTGAGTTACACAGTGTGTAAAGAGTTGGTCTTGAAGACAGTGAGACATGGCTTCAAGCTCTTCTTTAGACATATGCTGTCTGTTCTATGAGCAACTTTCTAAGTCTATGAATTTCAGAGAAAGTGCTATGAATTGGTAGAGGGGACCTGTTTATTTTTTAATTTTTATTATTATTTTAAAAAACCCTTACCTTCCATCTTAGAATCAATATTGTACATTGGTTCTAAGACAGAAGAGGGGTAAGGGCAAGGCAATGGAGGTTAAGTGATTTGCTCAAAGTCACACAGCTAGGAGGTGTCTGAGGCCAGATTTCAACCTAGGACTTCCCACCTGTAGACCTGGCTCTCAATCCATTGAATCACCCAGCTGCCCCCAGGGCCTATTTATTTTAAATCTTTGCATCAGTTCACATATTTTTCAATGGTTCTCCAAATTCCTCATTTTATAATTTCTTATTGAATAATATTTTACAATACTTTTACCATAATTTAATCATTAGGCACTTATTTATGCCTAGGTTCTTCCTCTCTCCCTTTATTTCTTCCCTCTTCCCTCCTCTCCATTTTTGCTATGACAAAAAGGAATGAGGTCTCTGGAACAAAAATATTAATAGTTTAATAACTTTTTTCAAAGAATTCCAAATTGTTTTTCAGAAAGGTGTTCCCAATGTAGAACTCATCCAAAAGTGTATTAAGATGTTTGTCTACCCACAGTTCCTCAATTATTACCTAGTTCCAACTTTGCCAATTTGATTACTATCAGGGAAAACATGAAAGTTATTCTCATGTGTATTTCTTTTTTATTTAGATCATTTTATATGGTTGTTGATAATTCATATTCATTTTTTTTTCTTTTGAAGTGTATAGACTTCATTCATTTATTCCTTGAGTAATATAAGAATCAGTTTTTTTTTCTTCTCTAGAATGAAGATTATGGATTACCAATTTAAATCTGGAAAGTATTTTAGAGACCACCTTGGCTAAGGCCATAAATTGAGAGATAATGAAAACTAAATGACTTGTCTAAAGATACTCAGGTAGGAAGTGATAAAGACATGAAGATACTTGTGCTAAGTAACTTGCAAAGCTGTTGTGAGGAAGCTGCACAACTGCCTTAAAGCTAGCTGTATGTTTAATTGTAAGCTATAATTATTATTTTACTGAAAAAGGTCTTTAACTTTCTTAAGAACATTATAACATTTAAAAAAATTTTAAAACCATGAATTAGTCATTCAAATAATTATATTAGCAACTGTCAAATATCTACTTTCTTTTATTCTCTATAATGCAGTCTCCAGATGCTTTTACATGTTTTACATGAATTTCTACATCAGCTAATAATAATGTAATGTTGATAATGAAGTCAGGTTGGCATTTTAAACCATTTATACAGTATTGATCTGATTCTATAAAATCAATCATACCGATCAATTTAATGATACAATATTAGCAAAGTATATTTTGTAAAGCCAAATTGTTTGTTAATTTTGCAATTTACTTAATTTTATCTTTCTATTTATTGGAACCTATTGTGTCATTTGAAATTATTATAAGCCCTGGAAGACGATGTCTCCTGGGACTCTCTCTACTAGCTCTTGACCTTGGAGGCTGGCTGGGTGCTCTCAATCCTGAGCTCTGCTTGTACTCTCTAGCCTGACACCCTGATCTCTCTCGGTGCCTTTTCCCCTTTCTTCCTACCTCCTAATTTTCCCTAGACCTTTCCCTTTCTAACTAAATTAAAACCTAGCTATTGAAACCCTAAAGTTGCTCTCTGATCATTCATTTGAGGGCTCTGATCAATTTCCCCCCTGCTGGGACTGGGGACCACTACCTTCCTTTCCCTTCTTCTACCTTCCTCTCTCCTTTCTCCCATCCATCCTACCTTCATCCCTTCACTTTCACCACACACATTTTATGGCAACCTTCAGATGGACCTGAACCTGCCTGCATGAGCCTGCTGACTATCCTGCCTGCCTTACTGCCTAAGGGTAAGTGAAAAAAAAATTTTCCTGTCCAAACCCAGCCCAGTGGGGGATCCCTTCCCCTACTAAACCCCTGCTGGGCTTCTAGAGCTAAATATCTACCACCCCAGCCCAAGAGCCTTAACCCTAATCCCCATTACCCCTACAGGGCTAAAACCTAGCAGGGGGTCTTGCTGGAAAACCCAGCTGGGTGAAAAAAAAAACCCGGCCTCTTCCCCTACTCAAGCCCCAAGCCCTCACCAGCCTGCAAAAACCCTGGTCCCATAGGAAAAACCCAGCCAATGGCAAAAGACCCAGCAGGGGGTCTTCCAGTGGCAGGAAAGCAAGATCTGCCCCCAGTGGTCTGCTGGCAGGAAAACCCAGATTCCTCTCTACCTTCTACCTCACCCCCCACTAGCTTCATTCTCTTCCTTTGGAGAGATTTTGCCTTTTAAAAGGCAACACTAAAATCCCTAACATTAAAAAACCTCACTTACTCTAACAGCCTGACAACTGTCATTGCAGTTTTGTCCATTTCACTGTTCCCCCCCCCTTCCCCTTTCCGAGCTGCAGTACTCCATTGGCCACAAGAGGTCAGCACTGAGCAAGGAGTGTGATCCCCACTCCCTTTTTTCTGCTAAGCCGCAGTGCTACCTTTCTGCCATTGGAGGGCAGAACCAAGGACAGCACTGATAATAATACATTAAAAAATAATGATAATAATTTTTCCCACTGAAATCAAAAAAATAATTGAAAACAAATAAACACATAAATAAGAACAAACAGTTAAATTAAAAAAAATTAAAATTAAAACAAACTGAATAAAGACTAGCTATTTAAATAAACAAATAGAACCTCCCCCCTCGCCACCCCCCCACAACATGTTTGCTTCTATACAGGAAAATCTTTTGGCTTTTGCCAAATTGGATTGCCTCCTCCTTCTGATGCTGCTAGGGAATCTTGTTTTCTTAATTTTCAATATGATGACACAAAAGGCTACAAATAGGAAAATGCAAGCCACAATCTAAGCAGCAGTAGAAATCCAATTGGACAATTTCAAATACGCTATGCACAACTCACTGGAAAAGGAGGATCCAATTCAAAAATCTGATTCCAAATTTAGTGAGGCTGATCCTGAAACACTCAGAGAAGAAAGTCCTATTTCTCCTATTTCTTCTGAAATAGAGGAGACAGCTGTAACGAAACTCCTCTCTCATCTTGTTCATCTCCTGACCAACTCTCCCTCCCCTCTTCCTTCTCCTGACACCCTGTCCTCTTCTGTCCCTTCTCCCAACCCAAAACCAATCCCAGTCTAGACGATACCTGTTCTTAACCAATACTGCTGAGACAAACACACAAACAACTCAAAAGACACATAATGCACAGTAAGCACACAAACAACTAAAAAGATCTGTTCTGCCTCAGGAGCCCCCCCGCCCCCACACACACACATATATATTTTTTTAAAACATTTATTAATAATCATTTTTAACATGGTTACATGATTCATGCTCCTACTTTTCCCTTCAACCCCTGCACTCCCACCACCCATGGCCGACGCACATTTCCACTGGTTTTGTCATGTGTCCTTGATCAAGACCAATTTCCAAATTGTTGGTGGTTGCATTGGTGTGGTAGTTTCGAGTCCACATCCCCAATCATGTCCACCCTGACCCATGCGCTCAAGCAGTTGCTTTTCTTATATGTTTCCTCTCCTGCAGTTCTTCCTCTGAATGTAGGTAGCGTTCTTTACCATAAATCCCTCAGAGCTGTCCTGGGTCATTGCATTGTTGCTGGTACAGAAGTCCATTACGTTCGATTTTACCAAAGTATATCAGTCTCTGTGTACAATGTTCTTCTGGCTCTGCACCTTTCGCTCTGCATCAGTTCCCGGAGGTCTCTCCAGTTCGCATGGAACTCCTCCAGTTTATTATTCCTTTTAGCACAATAGTATTCCATCACCCGCATATACCACAGTTTGTTCAGCCATTCCCCAATTGAAGGACATACCCCCCTTTTCCAGTTTGTTGCCACCACAAAAAGTGCAGCTATAAATATTTTTGTACAAGTCTGTTTATCTATGATCTCTTTGGGGTACAAACCCAGCAATGGTATGGCTGGATCAAAGGGAAGGCATTCTTTTATAGCCCCTTGAGCCTGATTCCAAATTGCCAGCCAGAATGGCTGGATCAGTTAACAACTCCACCAGCAATGCATTAATGTCCCAATTTTGCCATATCCCCTCCAACATTCATTACTCTCCCCTTCTTTCATTTTAGCCAATGTGCTAGGTGTGAGGTGATAAATCAGAGTTGTTTTGATTTGCATTTCTCTAATTAGTAGAGATTTGGAACACTTTCTCATGTACTTATTGATACTTTTGATTTCTTTACCTGAAAATTGCCTATTCATGTCACTTGCCCATTTATCAATTGGGGAATGGCTTGATTTTTTATACAATTGCTTTAACTCCTTATATATTTGAGTAATTAGACCCCTGTCAGAGTTTTTATTTGTAAAGATTTTTTCCCAATTTGTTGTTTCCCTCCTGATTTTGACTACATTGTTTTTGTTTGTACAAAAGCTTTTTAGTTTAATATAATCAAAACCATTTAATTTACATTTTGTAATTTTCTCTAACTCTTCCTTGCTTTTAAAATCATTCCTTTCCCAGAAATCTGACAAGTATACTATTCTGTGTTCACTTAACTTATTTATAGTTTCCCTCTTTATATCAAGTCGTTCACCCATTCTGAATTTATCTTGGTGTAGGGTGTGAGATGTTGATCTAAACCTAATCTCTCCCATATTGTTTTCCAAATTTCCCAG
>NC_058130.1:452379456-452408963 GCF_016433145.1 Gracilinanus agilis | reverse complement strand
TCCATCAGGCCCTGGCGATTTTTTCTTAGGGAGTTCTTTGATGTCTTGTTCAATTTCTTTTTCTGATATGGGATTATTTAAGTATTCTATTTCTTCTGCTGTTAATCTAGGCAGTTTATATTTTTGTAAATATTCATCCATATCTCCTAAATTGTTATATTTATTGCCATATAATTGGGCAAAATAGTTCTTAATGATTGCCTTAATTTCCTCTTCATTAGAGGTGAGGTTTCCCTTTTCATCTTTGATATTGTCAATTTGGTTTTTTCTTTCCTTTTTTTTTTATTAGATTGACTAGTACTTTGTCTATTTTATCTGTTTTTTTTCAAAGTACCAGCTTCTAGTCTTATTTATTAATTCAATAGTTCTTTTACTTTCTATTTTATTAATTTCTCCCTTGATTTTTAGTATTTCTAATTTAGTTTCCATCTGTGGAATTTTAATTTGCTCGCTTTCTAATTATTTGAGTTGCATGCCCAATTCATTAATCTCTGCCCTCCTTAATTTGTTAATATATGCACTCAAGGATATAAATTTCCCCCTGAGTACTGCCTTGGCTGCATCCCACAGAGTTTGATAGGATGTCTCATCATTGTCATTTTCTTCAATGAAATTATTGATTGTTTCTATGATTCCTTCTTTGACAAATTGGTTTTCGATAATCATATTATTTAATTTCCAGTTAGTTTTTGATTTTCCTGTCCAGGTGCCCTTACTAATTATTATTTTTATTGCATTATGATCTGAGAAGGCTACATTTATTATTTCTGCTCGTTTGCATTTGTTTGCAATGGTTCTATGTCCTATAACATGGTCAATCTTTGTGAATGTGCCATGTGCAGTTGAAAAGAAGGTGTATTCCTTTTTGTCCCTATTTATTTTTCTCCACGTATCAATTAAATCCAATTTTTCTAGGACTTCATTCACCTCTCTTACCTCTTTCTTATTTATTTTTCGGGTTTGATTTATCTAGATCTGAAAGAGAAATATTTAGATCTCCCACTAGTATGGTTTTACTATCTATTTCCTTCTTGAGCTCTGCCAGTTTCTCCTTTATGAATTTGGGTGCTATGCCACTTGGTGCATACATATTGAGCAGTGTTATTTCCTCATTGTTTATACTGCCTTTAATCAGGATGTAATGACCTTCCCTGTCTTTTTTAATCATATCTATTTTTACTTTGGCTTTGTCAGAAATCATAATAGCCACTCCTGCCTTCTTTTTCTCATTTGACACCCAAAAGATTTTGCTCAAACCCTGAACCTTAAACTTGTGTATGTCCACCCGTCTCATATGTGTTTCTTGTAGACAACATATGGTGGGATTTTGGTATCTAATCCACTCTGCTATTTGCTTCTGTTTTATGGGCGAGTTCATCCCATTCACATTCAGAGTTACAATCATCAGTTGTGCATTTACTGACATTTTCGTTTCCTCCCCTATTCCTACCACTTTTCCTTAAACTATATCCTTTAAAACCTGTGGTTTTCTATTAAGACTCTATCCCTTATCCCCTCCCTTTACTGACTTCCCTTCCTACCCCCTCCCTTATTTCCGACCCCCTTTTTGTTTTTAACAGCCTCATGAATTCCCTCACCCTTATTCTCCCCTCCCTTTTTTTGACCTCCCCACTCCCCTTTTTCCCTTGATCTATCCCCTCTGACTTTCTCAGAAGGGTTAGATAAGAGTTTTATGTCCCAATGGATAGTATAGCTACTCTTCCCTCTCCAGGTTGATTACACTGAGAGTAAGGTTTGATTATTACCTCTTAATACTCTCTTCCTCTCCTACTTATAATAGTATTTGTCCCCTCTCCTTCCCATACTCTCTTTGTGTGTAATAGAATATCCTATTTTTCTTATTCACTCAAGTTTCTTTTGGTGTTCCCTGCTATTCACCCCCTCTTTCCCATCCCCCATGTCATCTTAGATTATTTAGTGTTCAACCCTCACCCTGTGAATTATTCTTCTGATTACTATAATAGTGGATACTATAATAGTGAATAAAGTTCACTACAGAGAATTATACTTAACATTTCTCTACATAGGAATACATATAATTAGATGTTACTGAGGCCCTTAGAAAGGCAAATTTAAAAATTATAAGTTTTCTTTCTTTCCCTTCTGTTTCTTATTTACCTTTTCATGTTTCTCTCGATTTTTGTGGTTGGATATCAAACTTTCCATTTAGCCCTGGTCTTTTCTGTGCAAATACTAGGAATTCTTCAATTTTGTTGAATGCCCATACTTTCCCCTGGAAATATATAGTCAATTTTGATGGGTAGTTGATCCGTGGTTGCAGGCCCAGCTCTCTTGCCTTTCTGAATATTGTATTCCAAGCCTTACGGTCTTTTAGCGTGGAGGCTGCCAGATCCTCTGTGATCCTGATTGGTGTTCCTTGATATTTGAATTGTCTCTTTCTGGCTTCTTGTAAGATTTTTTCTTTTGCTTGAAAGCTTTTGAATTTGGCAATAATATTTCTAACCGTTTTCTTCTCTGGATCGAATGTAGTGGGTGTTCTATGAATCCTTTCAATGTTTATATTGCCCTCTTGTTGTAGGACTTCAGGGCAATTTTGCTGAATAATTTCTTTTAGTATGGAGTCCAGGTTTCTAATAATTTCTGGTTTTTCTGTAAGACCAATTATTCTCAAATTGTCTCTTCTAGACCGGTTTTCTTGGTCTGTCACTCTCTCATTGAGATATTTCATGTTTCCTTCTATTTTTTTCAGTCTTTTGACTTTGTTTTATTTGTTCTTGTTGTCTTGAGAGATTATTATTTTCTAATTGCTCAATTCTAGCCTTTTGGGACTGGTTTTCGGCTCTAAACTTTTCGTTTTCAGCTATGATCTTTTCAATCTGGTCATTTCTGGTGTTCAATTTGCTTATCAGTTCATTTGATTTCTGAGCCTCACTTTCCAATTGCAAGATTCTACCTTTTAAACTGTTATTTTCTTGACAGATCTCTTCCATCTTCCTCAGAATCTCAGTTTTGAACTCTTCCATAGCTTGTGACCCGTTTTCCTTATTTGAGGAGGGTCTGGATTCTTGTTTGTTCTCCTCCTCTATTTGCTCGGTTGTCTCAATTTTCTCTGTGTAAAAGTTGTCAAGTGTTAAAGACTTCTTTTTCTTGTTGTTTAGCTTTCTCTTCTGAACTTCCTGAGTCTGGGTAGCCATCATTATCCCAGCAGCTTCTCAGCTTTATCCTTGCCACGGTCTTTTGGCTTCTGAGGTCTGAGTTCTGGTTTTTTCCAAGGTCAAGCCCCTGGTGGACCCCCTTGCTTGATCCTCTGCTGGAAGTTCCTTTACAAGTCTCAGGGCGCTGCTTCCACAGTCGTATACCCGTCTGCACTGGTTCCCCACTTAGGGTTTCAGAGCTTTGGGTTCTGGCTGTGTCTGCCTCCACCCACGCCTCCGCCGCGCCTGGGCTCTCCCAAGCTCAAATTTCAGGTGCGTTCTTTGGCTTATTGGGGCCCCAAATCTTGCTGCTCTCAGGAACAGGCCCTGGAGCTGTCAATGACTCGATGGGTGCTCCAAACTTGCTCTATTTCTTTTTAACTGGCTTTGGCGCTATAGGTGGTGTGTGTGGAGGGGGTGGGGGTGGGGTGGTTGCTCAGCCCGCGATTTAGTGAGAGCTGTTTCACCCCTTCATAGCATGGAAATGTCCCGATTCCATGTACCTTCCACGCTGCACCCTGTTGTGGGGTCCCTCCATTCGTCTGGACTTGTTTTTATGTCCCCTTGAGGAGTTTTGTGTGTTTTGGTCAGGAGAGGTTAAGAGCTGCTTTTTACTCTGCCGCCATCTTAACCTGGAACCCAGGGACACACACATATTTATATTTGAAATTGTAGCACAATTTTTATGATTGCTGTGCAATTTTTTAATTTGAAGCACATTTTATCTAAATTGAAAGAGTTTTTGATCATTAGATTAGTGTAGGTTTAGTATATCCATTTGTTCTAACTGTAATTGCCTGTCCAAAAGCCTTAGACTATTGAAACTGCCATTGGCATTTTGCTATTATGGGACTTAGTACATATGTCTAATTCAACAAAATGTCTGATTCAACAAAATGGGATCAACAAAGGAGTACAGATTTCATCAATATAGTGCCAAAGAAGCACAGATATCTATATAGTGTCAAAAAAGTATGTACCTAACCTGCATGATGTTAAAAGAGCACACAGGTCAAACAGAGAAACCAATCCTACTAGGATTGCTAAAACTTCTATGCCAATAAAAAGAACTTGAACCTAGTGTAAGCATCAAGTTTGCAATGCTTAACATACATTAAGACATAGGACTCTTCGAACCACACTCCTTGTGAAATTTATATATTAAGTACCTTACAATTGGCTTTCTAGTTCCATATTCTATCCCTAAGAAGAAATGACGAAAGAGAAAAAGAAGAAATGATATAATATCAGAACAATAAGTATAAATCTAGTCCTTTTTTCTAACTTTCTTGCTATGGTGATTTACTGTGGTACTGGCTGCTAAGTGGGTAATTGCATGATATTGGACATGGATTACTTTAATTGGACATTATTCAAAGACCTAGTGTCATTTTCTATTTTTTTCTTATCTAGAATTTTTTCCATATGTAATTTTAGGATTGGACGTTTACATTTTTTCATCCACTACTTATTTGGTTTTTGTGCTAAATTTTCTGATGAATTTGATTGGCAGTGATTTATATGCCTCACACCTCAGCCATGTTTTCCCTGTGCTATTTCACTGTTTCTTGCTATCCTCCTCAGGGGGGAATGTGTTTTTATTTCATATGGAGAATTTAGGTTGTTTTAGAAATGAAGTTTACTGCCTCATGGAATCGAAATGGAGATGCCCGTAGAGACCACATGGAGAAAGCATGATCCAAGAGCCTAAGAGAGCTACCAAATTTGTAAATTTTTGAACTTTGGGTTTTTTTTAATTCATTTGTCCATTTTAATATTCATTTGTTTTGTTAAATTCACCTGTTTTGTTTAAATGAATTTGTTTTATGTACATATATGTTTTGTTGTGAAAAAAGGGGACTGCCCCCAGAATATTTTTGTAAAAGAAATGCCATTTGATTTCTTTACATTGTAATTTTTTTTTACCTTTCTCCCCTTGTATTGATGCATTTACCCTTTATTTATTGTAATCATAATTTATTTATGTCTGTTATGATCCATTGGGGAGATTGGTCTCCCAAAGGATTACGGGGGGAATGTGTCATTTGAAATTATTGTAAGCCCTGGAAGACTACATCTCCCAGGACTCTCTCTGCTAGCTCTCAAGCCTTGGAGGCTGGCTGGGTGCTCTCAACCCTGAGCTCTGCTTGTACTCTCTACCCTGACACCCTGATCTCTCTCTTGGAGCCTTTTTCCCTTTCTTCCTACCTCCTAATTTTCCCTAGACCTTTCCCTTTCTAATTAAAATAAAACCTAGCTATTCAAACCCTAAAGTTGTTCTCTGATCAGTCATTTGAGGGCTCTGATCAATTTCCCCCTGCTGGGACTAGGGACCACTATCTTCCTTTCTCTTCTTCTACCTTCCTCTCTCCTTTCTCCCATCCATCCTACCTTCCTACCTTCATCCCTTCACCCACTCACACACACTATATAAATCCAACTTTGGTGTATATAACCTTTTTAAAGTATGTAGACAGCACATAATTATAACTGCAAGGCATTATTTAGATAATTTGAATATTTGAAATTTTTTAACACAATGTGTGTTTACCTATCCATTTGGTTTTATGTAGTGGAAGAAAAATCACCCATAGTTGTCTAACCCAACTTCCATATGAGTCACTTACAAATAGCTAAACAAGATAGAACTATAAACTTGCTACTCACAAAACTTAGGTTAAAATATTTTAGCCCCACAATTAAAATTCATTACATTTGCTAAAGCATAAACAAAAATTAATCTAAAGTTTAATTTCAAGTTTAAATAAAAATATACAATAATAACTTCTTTTTACACCATAGCCATTTATAGATTTAATAGCCTTTCTCCAACTGTCTTTACATACTTCACCCTTGTAGGAGAAAAAGTTTTGGACAAAGCAACACATAACAATGAGCGAATTTGTTAGTAAAGTATAATATTCTACCTCTACAGATACTTAAACTACATAGAGCTACAACATTACCAGTCACAAACTTATACAATGTTTAAACTCCCTTATTAAAATTAATTATATTTACTATTATATTTACTAATAAAAACTTAAATTCTAGTAGACCACTATTGTATTGGAGTTGGTGCAGTTTGCTAGGAAAATGTACCAAAAAGCAAAAAGTCACAATCAATTCCAAAATTGGCCATATCCATTTGTCTCACGACCACAGAATACACCCCAAATGTGAGCTAACAGTATCACAAAATATGTGCTATTTGTCATTATGGAGACTGGGTGAGAGACAGTAGGTGAACATCAATCATTGTTATTGAACACAAAAAAATGCCTTGAAATTTGGTCTAATATCTTTCTGGGCAAAAGACATCATCTCTATTATAATGCCAAAGACATTATGGCAGTGTATAAATTACTATATCTACTTAGAGCAAATATTTTCCATTTATAGTACTTATCTAGGTCAGGGCTCAGTACTTTTTTCAGAAGTGAGGTGCTAAGCTGGTGACCCAGGTCTTTTGTCATAGCAAGAGTGCAAGCGTGGTGGCTCTAGTTTAAGTCAGAGGCCCAAGAAAGTGCTCATTGGTCAAAAATAGAACGCTGCCCATATTATAATAATTAATACATTCCTTTTAAAAGCAAATACCTCTGTAACATTTAAGCTTAAAACTCATACTTTCTGTGTAGTAAAGTATGTGAATCATATAGTCAGATTCATCTTCTTAAATTGTTGAATAGGTCAGAAGAGATTTGATTGAATAACATTGGAGGAATAGTTAGAGGACAGTAGAGGGAGAGATCTTATAATAGAGAACATTTTAAGGGAAATTGGAAAAATATACAACTTCAGCAATATGTGACATAGTCTGAGGACAATGAAGAGGTGAATTGGATGCGTGAAAAGAGAAATAATTCCAGTAGGAGAAAGAATACCAAAAGCAATTTTTGTCTATTTTGAAATTTTGTCTCGACTTTTGTTCCCACCACATCACCATACAAAACATCATTGACAATGTCCTCTCTCAGGCCACTTAACTAAGGAAAACCTCAGTGAATCACTGAACATGATGGACAATTATCATCGATCAAAAGTTTTCAACATTTTAAAAATTCTAGAGAGGGATAGGGAATGAATTGGTTCTGTGATATCAATATTGTAGGTTGTTGCTAGATGAGGATACTCCCTCTTCCAATGTCAAACCATCTCTGAAAGTGTAGGGATTTGAACCAGGCACTCTGCTATCTAAGTGAGTGCATAGCCAGATTTTTCCGATGCAGGGCTTAGAACCAGACATTTTTGGGCTCCAAGGATAGCAACCTGACCATCCTAGAGTTCTAGAAAGAATTACAGAAGCAGTATTGCCTACCTGATGATTGAGGCTCAAGTGTAATTAGATATGATAACATGGTAATTTTGACTCACTATAGATTGAAAAAAATGTTTTGAAACTTATGAATTAAGAAACTAGTTAATTCCTTCTTGAACATGTTTTTCTTTCTTTATACCTGTGGTTTCATTGTCTTAACAAACACACTTTGGGACAAGATGAGAAAGTAAACATTTTAACTCTACTGAGCAGCTGTGAGGTAATTGTACACAGAGCTAAAAGTTACTACAGTGCAGTATTTTCCCTTAGCCTATTAATAATGCATTACTTCTGTGTTTAATCCACCACTGACAAGAAGAAAAATGAGCTGCCATCCATATGGTGAATATTAACTAAGTTCTTGGCTAGGTTACACTTAAATATTTAAAGTTTATTTACTGATTACAATAAAGAGAAATTCATTCATAGATTAAGTATGTAATACTATACAAGTTAATATAAAATAAATCAGACTCATGAAAGTATTGAGGTATCAAATGTAAAATAATTCCTGAAGGAAGTGTAGTATCATCTTGCTCTAATACCAACTTCATGTGATCTGACCCCAATTGACCTGGTCTTCTCTTCCATTGTTGGGAATGCTTTTATGATGAGACTTTCTACTCACATGTTGAAGGGTGGAAGAAGTGAGGAGGAGGTCCTGATGCCAATCTCATATGTATTTGGGACCTCTTTAATTCATGCAGAGAGTAGTTCTTCCAAAGAATCCTGAGAATGAGGAAGTCTGATCAGAAATCAGTGTCCAACATTTAATCGATCAATCAATCATTCAGGTTATTAAGTTACGTCTATTTCTAGGCACTTTGCTAGAGGAATATAAAAATAAGTCAAAATAGTCCCTTCCTTCTAGAGCCTGGCAACATAGGCCAAGGCTACACAGAGAGTTCTAAGCTACTCTAGTGTAGAATAGAAGGTGTATTATTAGATTTATAGGGAGGAAAACTGAATTGGAATACTAGGATTGCCAATTAGTTAAATGACTTCAGGAAAATAACTTCAGCTCTGTGTCAAATATTTCCCTTACAAAAACAGCAAGAATAAATACTACTATCTACATGCCATGCTATTCAGAATTATTGTGAGGTTGAATGGATAAATTCTAATGATCTTGGTAAGGAGTAAAAATCTAAATACTAGTTATTATTAATAAAGGGCAGGGGAGGGGCAGCTGGGTAGCTCAGTGGATTGAGAGGCAGGCCTAGAGATGGGAGGTCCTAAGTTCAAAGCCGGCCTCTGACACTTCCAAGCTGTGTGACCCTGGGCAAGTCACTTGACCCCCATTGCCTACCCTTACCACTCTTCCACCTAGGAGCCAACACACGGAAGTTAAGGGTTTGAAAAAATAAAAAAAAAAATTAAATAAGAAAAAAAAATTAAAGGGCAGGGGCAAAAACTAGAACAGGTATCAAAACAAATGTTGCCATGGATTTCAACTTAGAGAGCTTTGGTATATAAATAATTATCTTAATTTGGGGTGATCATTGTGGCCTTATGGATACAAGTTGCTCCTGTTCATTTTTCCCACCATTAAACAGCTCATATTCCCTAAAATAGTGATTTTATGATAAGCCAATAGTCACATCACAGAAAGAAAAAAATGGTCTGAATACCAAATTCCTGCCAGTCATTTTGAATTTGATCTAACCAGTTATTATTGGATTATTCACAGAAAGCTGATTTTCCAACTACTCCCACATAAGACAGTCATTTGCCACATTTAAATATAAATGCAATTTTACTTTTGTACTCTTATTTAGTACTTATTTTGGAGTTTCTCCCAACTCTCTAAAATTCATACGATTGATATACCATTGTAATGTTTCTAGGTAAATCCTTGACTTCTTTTTCATCATAAATCTGAACATATTTTCCATTCGCCAGGCTATTCTACACCACTCGTTGACTTAAAGTAATCTTTTGTTGTCAAGGTCACCAGATTGATCTCTGTCACCTACCACCTTTGCTTCTCCTTAATCTAACGTAGATATCAGTAGATAGACAGGCAGGCAGATAAGTAGATATATGGTGGGACAATATATCCTTCACTATAATGTACATTACATTTTTCAGTTTTTTAAGTATGAGTGGAAGCTTGACCAAAGAACTGGTCATTTAAATATTTAAAGGATATTAGGGTTTAATGGGCTACAAAGATATTGCAAAATCAACAGAGGATTTTAACCAATTTTTTTACACATCAGTAAGTATTAATTTAAACAAGCTGACAGTATTTCTTTAATGATTTTAAAAATATCAAATAATTCTCCTCTTTTGTTTAGTAAAAAAAAATATAACACTTAGGCATGGATAAAAACAAGAATAAAATTTTAGGAAATAACCAGTCTCCTTAGGCAACACATTTTCTGGGAAAGGTTGAGCTCCTGTTCATACCCCACATATTTATTATTATTTTTAAAAATTTATTTATTTTGAATATTTTTCCATGATTCCATGATTTATGATTTTTCCCACTTTTCTCCCCTCCCAGAGCTGACAAACAATTCC
Organism: Gracilinanus agilis; assembly: GCF_016433145.1. Lineage (NCBI taxonomy): Eukaryota > Metazoa > Chordata > Mammalia > Didelphimorphia > Didelphidae > Gracilinanus > Gracilinanus agilis. Next base: position 452,398,943 of record NC_058130.1, on the reverse strand, counting down.
ACTGGGTCATACATTGTTCAAAATCTATTTCTATGTTATTCATTTTTGAAGTAGAACGACCTTTTAACACCAAAACCCTAATCACATCCCCATCAAACCACATGATCAAGCAGTTGTTTTTCTTCTGAGTTTCTCCTCCAGCAGTTCATTCACTGGATGTGCATAGTATTCTTTTTTATAAGTTCCTCTGAATTGTGCTGGGTCATTGCATTGATGCTAGTAGAAAAGTCCATTACATTCGATTGTACCATAACATATCAGTCTCTGTGTACAATATTCTCCTGGTTCTGCTCATTTCACTCTGCATCAATTCCTGAAGATCGTTCCTCTTCCTATGGAATTCCTCCAGTTCATTATTCCTTTCAGCACAATAATATTCCATTACCATGAGATACCACAATTTGTTCATTCATTCCAGAATCAATGGGCACTCCCTCATTTTCCAACATTTTGCCATCACAAAGAGAGTGGTTATAAATATTTTTTGCAAGTATTTTCCTTTTTCCTTATTAACTCTTTGGGGTACTTCATTATTATTTTTGAAAGCTTCTTTTAGGATGATATTTAACTAATTTAAATCTTATTACAAAACACATGAGCATGCCAACAAATGGCAAAATATGTTGTTGAAAAATATCCCATTCTAAAGGATTTAATCTCAGAGAATTTTTCTGAGGAATTCAATTCATTAAGTAATCAGTAGATTGTTACACTTATGGCTAAGATGGCATTGGTTATTAAATGTCAATTAATATTTATCCAGAAGCTACTATTTAAAAAATTACTGTAGAATGGAGAATTTTATCCTTTTCTTTGAGAACAAAGTGGGAAATTGTCTCGTTTTGAATAGAAAATAAGGTGATATACTTGTAGTTAAGGGGTAAGTGTATACATAAATGTTTATGTATGTTTTCCTCTGCATTGATACTTCCTAAATAACATTCTCTTTCTCTTATTTCTTGTCATTTGAAACATCTCAGATGGAAGGCAAACCAGTGATGCGTGACTCCAGAAGCAAACTATTCACCTAACTTTATTGTCAGAAAACTTTAAGTGGTAGGAAGATACAAACACTTGACATAGGAAATCAGTTGGAAAACTACTAAGCTTTGTTTACAAGTTCCCCTATAGTCATTGAGCCCTATTCCTATGCCTGGAGAGATTAGATTCCAGTTCAGATTCAGAATGCATTCTAAAAGAATATTGTAACAAAGATTGAGTTGCCAGGAATAATGTTTTTCCCAATACAAATTGTTCATTTAAATAGAAATGTTCTGTCATAATTATGGCAATGGACACTCTGCTGAGACTTTCTAGGTATTTGATAAATGATTATTAATGATTGGTTTGTATTTGATGTGAATATATTTTTATTCTTTCTCTTTTTTCTTTTTTCTTTCTTTTTCTCTCTTTTTCTCTCTTCACTAGCAATTTGGCAATAAAATTATGCTATTATATCATCATATGCATATGAGTAAAATGAGAATGTCCAAGCTTCAATGACACATATTGACAGATGAATTTGGTATTTCCTGTATATCTAAATGTCGCCTACAGGGCAATATGTTTTTCACATCTCAATAGTTAAGGTTTGATTCTTTTAAAATTAGCACATATTTTGCTGGAAGACTTTAAAATGTTCTGGGTAATAATATGGTTAATATAAAGGTAAATGAATTATTTTGAAGACTTTCACATTGATAGTGATTGGACTGTTTGGAGTCTATAAGAAAATCTTCCATGACATTGACAAAATGACTTTTAGCTGATCTTTTTCTTTTTTCTTTTCAGGACCCATATGTTTCTAAAATAAGAACCGAGAGGACAGAAATATGGATATAACTCTAAAATATCAACACTCATATGTCATGAAAATCTTTATTAAACCAAAATTAAGAAAGCAGCAGGTATCATAAAATTATATTTATTAAATTTTAAGACATGAAATGGCATTATGTACAGGGAAATTATTCTTGAATCATGTTTAGATATAACAAGTCAGCAACTTGTTAAAACAAAGATAAAAATTAATATAAAACTAGAAGATAGAATACAACTGAAAAAAGCACTATATTCTCTAAGCAAAGCAACTCTGCCTCATCTATTTAAACAAGTTATTAATGCCAAATCAAATCTATTAGATTCTACTGCTAAGAACTATTACTAATCAACATTAGTATAGGGAGTTTCCAAATCAGGAATGCTCTGTAGTAATGAAATAAAAAATTAAGGTAAAAGACATGATATTAAAAATATCTGGTTAAAATCAATGAGCACATATTAAATGCTTACTCTTTGTCAGATACTTTCACTGGTAGAAGGGGAAAAAACTTTGATACTATAGAATTATTATAATTTCATATGAAAGTTAATCAAGGTAATGTGTTTTACAATTTCACTTGAAAGTTAATCAAAGTATCATATTCATTATAAAAAGACCAAATAGTTGTAAAAGAATCTAGTTTACCCAAAATTACTTAATCAACAGCAAAATGCCTGTTTACCAATTAAATATAGAAGTTATGCATACACTGGTTTAGAATATAACTTTTAAAATGTTTACTAAACTTTTATTTTTTAATTAATGTTTTCTTCCTTTTTTCTGTTTTACTCTTTCATATTTTCTTCTAGTCATACACTTCTATTTTTTCCATTCCAATTATCTCTGTGTATATTATTTGGTTATTTTTTGTTTGAACTAAGCTATCATCTTTTCTTGAGATTTTATGTTTTCCTATAATAATTTATATCATTCTGTTTACAAAATATGGTTTATAAGTTTATCATTATATTTTTATAAAAACAAGTCTTCCTTTGTTTCTTTCAAAAATTCTAGTTATTTTTTTACTCAATTGGTACTTCTCTTTGAATATTTGCTTGTATGTATGTAGGATCTATTCTCTTCTCACTTTGTTTCTTTGTTGAGGACAACCTGATTCCTTTTGGAACCCTTATAGCATCATTGTCTCTTTATCACATTCATTCTTTTTTAATTAGAAAATTTTAATTAAATTAATTAATTAAGAATATTTTTCATGTTTACATGATTAATGTTCTTTCCCTCCCCTCCTACCACCCCTGTCCTGTAGCCAATGAGCAATTCCACTGGATTTTACATGTGTCATTGATCAAGACCTATTTCCATATTATTAATATTTGTATTAAGATGATTGTTTAGAGCCTACATCCCTAATATCCCCATCAAATCATGTGATCAATCATATATTTCTCTTCTGCATTTCTACTTGCACAGTTCATTCTCTGGATGTGGATAGAGTTCTTTCTCGTAAGTCTCTCAGAATTGTCCTGGGTCATTGCATTGCAGCTAGAACAGAAGTCCATTATATTCGATTTTACCACAGTATATCTGTCTCTTTGTAGAATGTTCTCCTGGTTCTGCTCCTTTCACTCTGCATCAATTCCTGGAGGTCTTTCCAGTTCACATGGAATTCCTCTAGTTCATTATTCCTTTGAGCACAATAATATTTCATCACTAACAGATACCACAATTTGTTCAGCCATTTCTCAATCAAAGGACATCTTCTCATTTTCCAATTTTTTGCCACCAAAAAGAGAACGGCTATAAATGTTTTTGTACAAGTCTTTTTCCTTATTATCTCTTTGGGGTATAAACCCAGCAGTGGTATAGCTGACAGTCTTTTAAAGCCCTTTGGGCAATACATTAATTCTTATAGCCTTATTTTCTGTAAAAACAAGCACATAAGAACAAGCTCCATACCATGCTGGATATTTTTTTTCTTTTAATATTTCTAATCTATACTATCTTCAATTCAGTCAATTTGCTCTCTGGACTTTGTCTTTTGTTAATCTCAGTAGAGTTTCTGTCCAGGGAAATATAATCTTTTGGTCGATCCTACCTACTTTGATATAAATCATGGTTTGATAGTATCTTAATCTGACCATTATAGGTTCCTAGCTGATTTGAAGCTGAGGAACACAACCAGCCTACTTTTTTTTTAAATTCTAGTCAAAAGTGTCTGTTCCTTTTCCTCTTGTGTGATAAATGGGATTCCTTATATTTTCGGAAGTAATAGAGCCCTAGACTTAGCCCTATTCCACAACTTCTTGTTACCAAACTTCTAAGTCTGATTCTATTTCTATAGAAAAAGAACCTTTTTGGTTACATTCCCAACAATGATTATTAGCTTATGACCTGAATCTAAGTTCCTGCTCCAGTGTTCAGAGTGGCAAAGCTGTAGTCCAATTGGTGATTTGTAATTACCTTCTTATTTCCAGCTGTATTGATTTCTTTTATCTTGCCCTGGGGTCACAGCCACAGTCTTTTAGGTCCAACCCCATTATCATTATTATTATTATTTATCTTCTCTGATTACTTCCTTGTGTATAGAATTTGAGATCTTCACTGGGAAAATGTCTCAGTGTGGTTTCTCCTTGGATTTCACAATAACTTCTCTTTCTTGGTGTCTAGTGGAGTAGTTGTGGGAAAGAATTGCACTGTATAGTTTTTTTCCTATTCCTCCAACAAAGTTACATTAAATATAAATTATTTTTTAAAAAGCTTATCAAGAAAGAACAGGAATGTATGGTCACTTTGACTTCAAAATCAGCTCGAAACAGTGAAGGGTTCAAATTGGTTGAAAGAAAGATTCATGAAAGCTGTAATCACACACAATCATTTTAAAGGCATTAAACAGTAAAACTGGAATGTGAACGACAGATCTAAGGGTTTCTTAAACAAATTTTACATTAATGGGAATGGAAACAAACACACTGACTCTAGGGACATAGTCCTATATGAGCTCCCAGTAAGCATAAATAAAACCAAAACACATATTAATCAGGTAATAAATAAATTCAAAGATGTTAAATACTTTTAATATAGAAAGCACTGCTAAAATTATGGATAAAAAAGAAAACAAGAAAATTTCTACTGTCAAGAAGCACACATTAAAAAATGTAAAAAAAAATAACTGTAGAGCAGATAGAGACTATTTGCTATTCTCCATTTATGACATTTCATATACCATCTCTTTGCTTTTGCTTGTAATGCTTTCCATTTCTCTTTATTTCATTATTCCTGGATCTTTTGAAAATTCAACTTTCATAATCCTTTGTGAGAGTTTTCCTTTACCCTGTGTAGATGTGGTTGCTTTTAAAAAAATAAAATGACTTTGTATATATTTTATGTTTATATTTTATGTAAATGTTTCCTCTTAATATACTCTGTAATGGAAGAGGCCATTTAATTTTTTGTCTTTTTCTGAGGAGCTATAGAATGGGGGTTTCTTTTTCTCAATTGAAGAAATATTGTCTGTGTCAGAATTGACATTTCTAGATTCTTCTCTTCCAGACTTTCTCCAAGGAATATTTTAATTACTGCCATGAAAGCAAGAGTTGGGGCCAGAAGCCTAGCCTGGCTACTCTGCTATGCTCAGAGAAAGGGGTTTCAGGTTGAAATTTTATCTTTTTAAAAATGAATAAGAAAGAAATCAAGGAGACAACGAAAATCATAAATAAGTTAAATATTACAGATATCTGGAGCCAATTCTCATTAAATATTCTTAATTCAGAGGAAGTGGTTTTCAGGTTAAATATGATTTCTGATAGCCATTTCACAATGGAGGAAGGAGGAAGACCCCACACTTTATATCCAAGGCTTAGTTACCTTTCATCAAATACCAGTTTCCCAATGAATATCCAATAATTATCACTACTTTCTTCTATATATTCTAGACAATACAAAGTGATAGAGCTCTCCTTTTGAGTGGAATAACTCATCTCAGTGAAGAAAGAGAATCCTAGATCTCATCCAAGGGAGAGTTCCTCTAAATCTCTGGTGTAGCAAGCTGGGATTAGAAATATGATGGATACTGTCATCTCTTCCAATGTCACCTTCTTCCCAGACTTTTTTTCTTTAGAAATATGAAGTAAGGTTTTCATCTTCCACCGTTGCTTAGGAAATTGGAAGCCGTGTTTATGGACTGAGCTCTAATTTCATCTTCATTAATATTAAATTCACTCTTTTCATTTATGTTGCTAGTGGGTTTTTTGGTTTGTTTTTTAGAATCACATTATCCAATGGTTTATATATTTGTTGGCTTTTTAAATACAAAATATTTTACTTTTCTTTACTGATTAATTCAATGGTTCTTTTACATTCAATTATCAATAAGCTAATACTTTAACTGACTTATTCTTTAAGACTAATTTATTTAGTATTCAATAATTTTAATTCTGTGTTTCCATGGTGACTTACTAAATATAATCTTATTGCATTATGAACAAAAAAGGATGTATTTAATTTTTCTATATTTAACTGTAAAGTTTTTGTTTCTTAAAATATAGATACTTTTTGTAAAGATGCCACATGCCACTGGAAAAAAAGTACATTTATTTTCACTCTTTTTCAGTTGGATCCAGATATCTATAATATTTACTTATTTATGATTTTCATTATCCCCTTGATTTCTTTCTTATTTCTTTTTGATTATATTATTTAGTTCTGAGAGGGGAAGGTTAAAGTTCCCCATATTGTAGTTTTATTATATTTTTCCATGTTTAACTCCTTTAACCATTTCTTTAAAATTTTGGATGTTATACCATTTGATGTCAATAGACATCAAATCAATATCAAATCAATATCAACTTAGCGTTGATATTGCTTCATTTTCTATGGTACCTTTTTACCAACATGTAGTTTCTCTGTTTAACTCTTTTAATTATATTAAAAGAGAGAAACTTAGAAGAATAGACTGCTTTGGAACTAAGTGTATGGGGAAAGAAAATAAGGAAGGAACTTTTAGAAGGGGTGTGGATTAGAAATGCATTCTTTAGAAGAAAGTTAGACTTTTGAAGAGGAATAAGATAAAAAGAAAAACAAGTAAAACTAAAATAAGGAGAAATTATTAATAATTATGATTTTGAATTTGAATGGGAAAAAGCACATATAAAATGGAAATGATAATAGAATAGATCAATATACCCAAACTAAAATATGTCTCTTTTTTAAATATTTTTTTATTTTTAGAAAAATTTTCCATGGTTACATAACTCATGTTTTTACTTTTCCCTTCACCTCCTCACCCTGCCCCCCGCACCTCTCCTCTGTAGCCAATTCGCATTTCCACTGGTTTTATTATGTGTGGTCAGTCAAGACTTATTTACACATTATTGATAGTTACATGGGTGTGGTCTTTTCAGGTCTACATCCCCAATCATGTCCTCATCAACCCAAGTGTCCAAGCAGTTGTTTTTCTTCTGTGTTTCTACTCCTGTAGTTCTTCCCCTGAATGTGAGTAGTGTTCCTTTTCATAAATCCCTCAGAATTATCTTGTGTCATTGCATTGTTTCTGGTACAGAAGTCCATTACATTCAATTTTACCACAGTATATCAGTCTCTGTGTACAATGTTCTTCTGGCTCTGCTCCTTTCTCTCTGCATCAGTTCTTGGAGGTCTTTCCAGTTCACCTGGAACTACTCCAGTTTATTATTCCTTTTAGCAAAATAGTATTCCATCACTAACATATACCACAATTTGTTCAGCCATTCCCCAATTGAAGGGCATACCCTTGCTTTCCAGTTTTTTGTCATCACAAAGAGTGCAGCTATAAATATATTTGTGCAAGCCTGTTTATGTATGATCTCTTTGGGGTACAATCCCAGGAGTGGTATGGCTGGATCAAAGGGCAGGCATTCTTTTATCACTCTTTGGGCATAGTTCCAAATTGCCATCCAGAATGGTTGGATTAGTTCACAACTCCACCAGCAGTACATTAATGTCCCAATTTTGCCACATCACCTCCAACATTCATTACTTTCCCCTGCTATCATTTTAGCCAATCTGCCAATCTGCTAGGTGTGAGGTGATACCTCAGAGTTGTTTTGATTTGCATTTCTTTAATTATTAGATATTTAGAACACTTTCTCATGTGCTTATTGATACTTTTTATTTCTTTATCTGAAAATTGCCTATTCATGTCCCTTGCACATTTATTAATTGGGGAATGGCTTGATTTTTTATACAATTGATTTAGCTCCTTGTATATTTGAGTAATTAGACCTCTGTCAGAATTTTTTGTTATAAAGATTTATTCCCAGTTTGTTGTTTCCCTTCTGATTTTGGTTGCATTGTTTTTCTTTGTACAAAAACTTTTTAATTTAATATAATCAAAATTATTTATTTTACATTTTATAATTTTCTCTAACTCTTGTTTGATTTTAAAATCTTTCCTTTCCCAGAGATCTGACAAGTATACTATTCTGTGTTAACCTAATTTAAAATATTTCTCTTTCAAGAAACGCATTTGAAAATTAGAGGCACACATAGAATAAAAATAAAGGGATAAAGTAAAATGTATTATGAAGTAATTTACACTGTATCATTTTTCATCACTTGACTTGCCACCAAACATGATTCTGTCCTCTCTCTATGGTAAAAAGGTTAGCTAATCCTTAAAAAAATGTAGTAAAGAGAAAGAAAATTACTGTTTATTAAAATATGCTATATTTAAGTGAAAAATTAATATTTTCAAAAGATTCATATGATATTTAGTTTCTATTGATCTATAAAAGGTTTATTAATCCTAATTGTTATTGTCCAGTAATAATGGATATTTTTCCAAAATGTCTTTCAGAAAAAATATGTTTTTTATTGGTAGCATTAACTTTTTCTAGCTCTTAATCTTAATCTAATCTCTTTTGTGATAACTACTATTTTATCAAGGGAAAATACTACTTTTTAATTTGACTTGATTTGGAGGATCTACTTTTTGTAACTTCAAAACTAATTCAATGATTGTTTTTAGCAAGAATGATTCATTTGTCAACATTTTTCCTCCTACAATGGATAGATCCTGTGATTACATATTTAATTTCTCCAGGTTATAGTTAGCTATTAAAACAAATATCATAGAGTTTCTGGGTTAAGATGGCAGCAGAGTAAAAAGCAGCTCTTAACCTCTCCTGACCAAAACATATAAGACTCCTCAAGGAGACATAAAAAACAAACCCAGTAGAATGGAGGGACCCCACAACAGGGCACAGTGTGGAAGATACGTGGAATCAGGACATTTCCATGCTATAAAGGGGTGAAACAGCTCTCACTAAATCGCGGGCTGAGCAACCCACCCCCTCCACACACACCACCTATAATGTCAAAGCCAGCTAAAAAGAAATAGAGCAAGTTTGGGGCACCCATCAAGTCATTGGCATCTCCAGGGCCTGTTCCTGAGAGCAGTAGCCCAAAAAGCTAAAGAACACGCATGAACTCTGAGCAAGGGCGCAGAGCATGGGTGGAGGCAGACACAGCTGCAAGCTAAGGCTCTGAAACCCTGAGTGGGGAACCAGCTCAGACAGGTATACCACTGTGGAAGCAGCGTGCTGAGACTTGTAAAGAAACCTCTAGCAGAGGACCAAGCAAGGGGGTCCACCAGGGGGCTTGACCTTGAGAAAAACCAGAACTCAGACCTCAGGACCCATAAGACTGCAGACAGACCCTGAGCACGTGGATAAAGCTGAGAAGGTGTTGGGATAACAATGGCTACCCATAATCAGAAAGCTTGGACAAGAAAGATTAACAAGAAAAAGAAATCTTTAACACGACAACTTTTACACAGAGAAAATCCAGACAACCGAGCAAATAGAGGGGGTGAACAAACAAGAATCTGGACCCTCCCAAAATAATAATGAAAACTGGTCACAAGCTCTTGAAAAGTTCAAAACTGAGATGATGAGAAAGATGGAAAAGATTTAGTTAGAGAAATGGGAAATAGCTCAAAAGGAAATCAGGCAAGAAAATAACAGTTTAAAAGGCAGAATTTTGCAATTGGAAAGTGAGGCTCAGAAATCAAATGAACTGATAAGCAAAGTGAACACCAGAAATGACCAGATTGAAAAGGAAAACCAAAAGATCATAGCCCAAAACCAAAAGATCATAGCCAAAAACCAAAAGATTATAGCCGAAAACCAGTCCCTAAAGGCTAGAATTCAGCAATTAGAAGCTAATGATTTCTCAAGGCAACAAGAACAAATAAAATAAAGTCAAAAGACTGAAAAAATAGAAGGAAACATGAAATATCTCAATGAGAAAGTGACAGACCAAGAAAACCGGTCTAGAATAGACAACTTGAGAATCATTGGTCTTCTAGAAAAAACATAAATTAATAGAAACCTGGACTCCATATTAAAAGAAATTATTCAGCAAAATTGCCCTGAAGTTCTACAACAAGAGGGCAATATACACATTGAAAGGATCCATAGATCACCCTCTACACTCGACCCAGAAAGGACGACCCCCAGGAATATAATTGCCAAATTTTAGAGCTTCCAAGTAAAAGAAAAAATTTTAAAAGAAGCCAGAAAGAGACAATTTAAATATCAAGCACCAGTCAGGATCACAGAGGATATGGCAGCCTCCATGCTAAAAGACCGCAAGGCTTGGAATACGATATTCAGAAAGGCAAGAGAGCTGGGCCTGCAACCACGGATCAACTACCCATCAAAATTGACTATATACTTCCAGGGGAAAGTATAGGCATTCAACAAAATTGAAGATTTCCAAGTATTTGCACAGAAAAGACCCGGGCTAAATAGAAAGTTTGATATCCAACCACAAAAATCGAGAGAAACATGAAAAGGTAAATAAGAAACAGAGGGGAAAGAAAGAAAACTCATAACTTTTAAATTTGCCTTTTTAAGGGCCTCAGTAAGATCTAATTATCTGTATTCCTATGTGGAGAAATGCTATGTATAATTCTCTGTAGTGAACTCTATTCACTATTATAGTATTCACTATTATTGTAATCAGAAGAATAATTCACAGGGAGAGGGTGGAATACTAAATAATCTAAGATGACATGGGGGGTGGGAAAGAGGGAGGTGAATAGTAGGGGACACCAAGTGAAACTTGAGTGAATAAGAAAAATCGGATATTATATTACACACAAAGAGGGCATGGGAAGGAGAGGGGACAAATACTATTATAAGAAGGAGAGGAAGAGAGCATTAAAAGGTAATATTTAAACCTTACTCTCAGTGTAATCAACCCAGAGAGGGAAGAGTAGCTATACTATCCATTGGGATATAAAACTCTTATCTAACCCTACTGAGAAAGTCAGAAGGGATAAACCAAGGGGAGCAGGGGAGTGGGGAGGTCAAAAAAAGGGAGGAGAGAAGAAGGGGGAGGGAATTCATTAGGCCTTTAAAAACAAAAAGAGGGGAATAATAAAGGAGGGGATAGAAAGGGAAGTTAGTCAAGGGAGGGGATAAGGGATAGGGTCTTAATAGCAAACCACTGGTTTAAAAGGAAATAATTTATGGAGAAGGGATAGGAATAGGGGAGGATAAGAAAATGTCAGCAAATGCACAACTTATAATTATTACTCTGAATGTGAATGGGATGAACTCGCTCATAAAATGGAAGCCAATAGCAGAGTGGATTAGAAACCAAAATCCTACCACATGCTGTCTAAAAGAAACACATATGAGGTCGGTGGACATACACAAGTGTAAGGTTCAGGGCTTGAGCATAATAAGCTTTTGGGCATCAAATGAGAAAAGGAAGGCAGGAGTGGCTATTATGATTTCTGACAAAGCCAAAGTAAAAATAGATATGATTAAAAAAGACAGGGAAGGTCATTACATCCTGATTAAAGGCAGTATAAACAATGAGGAAATAACACTACTCAATATATATGCACCAAATGGTATAGCATCCAAATTCATAAAGGAGAAACTGGCAGAGCTCAAGAAGGAAATAAATAGTAAAATCATAATAGTGGGAGACCTAAATATTCCTCTTTCAGATCTAGATGAATTAAACCAAAAAACAAATGAGAAAGAGGTAAGAGAGGTGAATGAAGTACTAGAAAAATTAGACTTAATTGATATGTGGAGAAAAATATATAGGGACAAAAAGGAATACACCTTCTTTTCAGCTGCACATGGTACATTTACAAAGATTAACCATGTAATAGGGCATAGAATCATGGCAAACAAATGCAAAAGAGCAGATATAATAAATGTAACCTTCTCAGATCATAATGCAATAAAAATAATAATTAGTAAGGGCACCTAGACAGGCAAATCAAAAACCAATTGGAAATTAAACAATATGATTCTCCAAAATCAATTTGTCAAAGAAGAAATCATAGAAACAATCAACAATTTCATTGAAGTGAATGACAATGATGAGACATCCTACCAAAATCTGTGAGATGCAGGCAAGGCAGTTCTCAGGGGGAAATTTATATCCTTGAGTGCATATATTAACAAATTAAGGAGGGCAGAGATTAATGAATTGGGTATGCAACTCAAAAAATTAGAAAGCAAGCAAATTAAAAACCCCTAGATGAAAACTAAATTAGAAATACTAAAAATTAAGGGTGAAATTAATAAAATCAAACATAAAAGAACTATTGAATTAATAAATAAGACTAGAAGCTGGTATTTTGAAAAAACAGATAAAATTGACAAAGTACTGGTCAATCTAATAAGAAAAAGGAAAGATGAAATCCAAATTGACAGTATTAAAGATGAAAAGGGAGACCTCACCTCTAATGAAGGGGAAATCAAGGCAATCATTAAGAACTATTTCACCCAATTATACGGCAACAAATATAACAATTTAGGAGATATGGATAGATATTTACAGAAATATAAATTGCCTAGATTAACAGGAGAAGAAATAGAATACCTAAATAATCCCATATCAGAAAAAGAAATTGAACAAGCCATCAAAGAACTCCCTAAGAAAAAATCACCAGGACCTGATGGATTCACAAGTGAATTCTATCAGACATTCAAAGAGCAACTAATGCCAATACTATACAAATTATTTGATATGATAAACAAAGAAGGAGTCTTACCAAATTCCTTCTATGACACAAATATTTTACTGATCCCAAAGCCAGGTAGACCAAAAACAGAGAAAGAAAACTATAGACCAATCTCCCTAATGAACATAGATGCAAAAATCTTAAATAGAATATTAGCAAAGAGACTCCAGCAAGTAATTAAGAAGATCATCCACCATGATCAGGTGGGATTTATACCAGGAATGCAAGGATGGTTCAACATTAGGAAAACCCAACAATCTAACCAACAAAAATCACATGATTATCTCAATTGATGCTGAAAAAGCCTTTGACAAAATATAGCATCCATTCCTATTGAAAACACTGAAAAGTATAGGAATAGAAGGACCCTTCCCAAAAATAATAAACAGTATATACCTAAAACCATCAACAAGCATTATATGCAGTGGGGATAAATTAGAAGCCTTCCCAAAAAGATCAGGAGTGAAACAAGGATGCCCATTATCACCTCTATTATTCAACATAGTACTAGAAACACTAGCAGTAGCAATTAGAGGAGAAAAAGAAATTGAAGGTATCAAAATAGGCAATGAAGAGACTAAGCTATCACTCTTTGCAGATGATATGATGGTCTACTTAAAAAATCCTAGAGAATCAACTAAGAAGCTTGTAGAAATAATCAACAACTTTAACAAAGTTGCAGGATACAAAATAAATGAACATAAATCATCAGCATTTCTATACATTTCCAACACATTAGAGCAGCAAGAGGTAGAAAGAGAAACACCATTTAAAATTACCCTAGACAATATAAAATATTTGGGAATCTATCTATCAAAACAAACACAGCAATTATACGAAAACAACTACAAAACACTTTCCAAACAAATAAAACTGGAGTTCAACAATTGGAAAGCCATTAACTGTTCATGGGTAGGACGAGCTAACATAATAAAAATGGACATTTTACCCAGATTAATTTACCTATTTAGCGTCATACTTATCAAATTACCAAAAAACTTCTTTACTGAATTAGGAAAAACTATAACAAATTTCATTTGGAATAACAAAAGATCAAGAATATGAAGGGAAATAATGAAAAAACAATGTGAAGGAAGGGGGTCTAGCAGTACCAGATATTAAACTATACTATAAAGCAGCAGTCATCAAAACAATACGGTACTGGCTAAGAGATAGAAGGGAGGATCAGTGGAATAGACTTGGGGTTAATGACATCAGCAAGATAGTGTACGATAAACCCATAGAGCCCAGCTTTTGGGACATGAATCCACTATTTGACAAAAACTGCTGGGAAATTTGGAAAACAATATGGGAGAGATTAGGTTTAGATCATCATCTCACACCCTACACCAAGATAAATTCAGAATGGGTGAATGACTTGAATATAAAGAGGGAAACTATAAATAAGTTAGGTGAACACAGAATAGTATACCTGTCAGATCTCTGGGAAAGGAAAGATTTTAAAATCAAGCATGAGCTAGAGAAAATTACAAAATGTAAATTAAATGATTTTGATTATATTAAGCTAAAAAGCTTTTGTACAAACAAAAACAATGTAGTCAAAATCAGAAGGGAAACAACAAATTGGGAAAAAATCTTTATAACATAAAACTCTGACAGGGGTCTAATTACTCAAATATACAAAGAGTTAAATTAATTGTATAAAAAAATCAAGCCATTCCCCAATTGATAAATGGGCAAGAGACATGAATAGGCAATTTTCAGGTAAAGAAATCAAAAGTATCAATAAACACATGAGAACATGTTCTAAATCTCTAATAATTAGAGAAATGCAAATCAAAACAACTCTGAGGTATCACCTCACACCTAGCAGATTGGCTAAAATGAAAGAAGGGGAGAGTGATGAATGTTGGAGGGGATGTGGCGAAATTGGGACATTAATGCATTTCTGGTGGAGTTGTGAACTGATCCAACCATTCTGGCTGGCAATTTGGAACTATGCTCAAAGGGCTATAAAAGGTTGCCTGCCCTTTGATCCAGCCATACCATTGTTGGGTTTGCACCCCAAAGAGATCATAGATAAACAGACTTGTATGAAAATATTTATAGCTGCGCTTTTTGTGGTGGCAACAAATTGGAAAAGGAGGGTATGTCCTTCAATTGGGGAATGGCTGAACAAATTGTGGTATATGCTGGTGATGGAATACTATTGTGCTAAAAGGAATAATAAACTGGAGGAGTTCCAGGTGAACTGGAAAGACCTCCAAGAACTGATGCAGAGAGAAAGGAGCAGAGCCAGAAGAACATTTTACACAGAGACTGATATACTGTGGTAAAATCGAATGTAATGGACTTCTGTACCAGCAACAATGCAATGACACAAGACAACTCTGAGGGATTTATGGTAAAGAACGCTACCCACATTCAGAGGAAGGCCTGCAGGAGAGGAAACATAGAAGATAAACAATTACTTAAATGCATGGGCTTGGGTGGACATGATTGGAGATGTGGACTCGAAACTACCACACCATTGCAACTAACAACAATTTGGAAATAAGTCTTGATTGATGACACATGTTACAAACAGTGCAAATGTGCGTCGGCCATGGGTGGGGGGATAGTGGGGGGCGAAGGGGAAAGTAGGGGCATGAAGCATGTGAACATGTTAAAAATGAATATTAAAAATGTTTAAAAAAAACAAAACAAAAAAACAAATATCATAATGGATTATCTAAAAGACAATATTTAGAGATTTTTCATTGCATTAAAATGATGAAATGTTTGCTAATTTATTTTTTCAATTTGAATTCTACAACATAAGCAATATTGGACATTTATAGCTCAACCATAGAAGAGCAATGCAAGTGTTTGAAATATCTAAGATTTCACCTGTTGACATGAAATCTTGTTTGGGGTTTTGAGATTCCATGTGGAGACATCCAATATGGAAGTGCAAGGCATTGAGATCGGTGATTTGAAAATTTAGCAAAAATTATCAAAATTCTTAATGTTTAAATGGAGATTGCCTTTAGATGAGCTATTTAAAATAAAAATATCAAACCTACTCAGATTTGGGTAATCAGAGTATTTTTCTCTGTCAATTCATTGCAATATGATGCCCAGGTTCTCTTGGTTGTTGTTGTTTTAATGTTTTTTTTATCTTTCAGGCAGTCCAGTCATTCTTAGATTATCTCTTCTGGATCTCTTTTAAAGGCCAGTTGAATTTTTTTAGCAGTGAGGTATTTCAGTTTTCTTCTTTTTTTTTTCATTTTTAGGTATTTTCTTTCTTGAGATTTTATACTTCTTTCTGTGAGGAGTTGTTTTCTTCAGAGAATTTTTGTTCTAAGCTGTTGAACCTTTCATTCCTTTTCCAAATCTATTTCTTTCATTGTTTGTTTTCTGATCTTCTTTTGTAGCTCTTCTAAGAGTTCACTTTTCACATTTTCATTTTAGGTATCAAACATTTCTGTTTTGGCACTACTATCTTTTCCTCAGCTTGCATTTTGGCCTTCACAGTTACTATAATAGTTTTCCAGGGCCTGGATTTTTATTTATCTTTTGCTTAATTTAGGGGTCTTTTTTGGGGACCTTGCATACATGTTGAAGCTGAATTACTCTGTGGGGTAAAATGAATGTTGTAAAGGGCTTATAATGTGATCTCTTCTCCTTCCTAGAGTCAGATAAGATGTCTCTTTGGTCCAGGAGTGAGCAATTTCTGGGGGCATCATGGTTAGCTTGCTGTGGGGAGGCCTTAAGCTTTTCTTTCTAGAAGCTGATTACTCGATCAAATTGGGTTCTGCCCTTTTTCCTCTCAGTTGGGTATTGTTGGGTTGGACTCCCCTGGCTACCTCCCAAAATGGTTCATGTTGATTTCTATTCTGCACTGAGTCCAGGTTAAATTCAGCTGTGCTCCTCATCTTGCTGCTTGTGTTGGATTAAGCCCGAGTTCCACCTCATGTTCTCCTTTCCTTCTCTAGTGAAATGGGCTCTTAATGATGAAGTACCAAGTTGTCCTGGATGCATCACAGTTTCACAGTCTTCTGTTGGTTTCCAAAATTCCAGTATTCCCTTTGAGGAATTTTTTTTGTTGTTTTTGTGGTTGTTTGGACATCTTTTTGGTGAGCTTGAAGTGCTCCTTACTTAGCCATCTAAGCTTCCAAAAACAGAAGTCTGATAATTATCTTGGATGCTCATCATTCAAGTTTACCCCAATCATATCCTTAAGAATGATAGTTTCTTGAGATTCATAACTTTGAGAAATGAGTATGAATGTATTCATGTAGGACCTAGCCTACCACAGATCATTTCCTCACAATCTGTTAGCCAGTCCCTGATTTTTATTTACTCTTCTCTTAGGCAGGGATGTTGATATTGGCCTCAAAAATAGAAATAATAAAAATTATTATTATAATGCTCAAGACAATATTTCATAATCATGTAGTACTTTGGTTTCTTTATAATCTTTTTATGAGAAAAACTCACAAAGTTATATTATTAGTGTATTTATTTTAAAATAAGTTTAGATAATTCCAGTGACTTTATGTAGTTAGGAATTAATAGTGCTAATACTTAAACTCAGGTATTCTGAATTTAAGTCCAATATGAAGATCATTATATTCTGCTTTCCCAAGTATATACTATTATCCATGTTTCCAGGAGTTATAGAATTTCTATGTGCAAAAGAGACTAGCTTCATGCCTGTATATATGCATTAATATATGCATTGAAATATTACAGAGGTGACATGCTTCAGATATTGTCTGATCATGTTACACTCCCATGGAAAAAATCTTCAATGCTTTCCTATTGCCATTAGGATAAAATTTAAAATATTCAGATTGATTCTTAAAGACTTTATGAAATCTGTTCCCATCAAATTTTCTCATTTTATTTTGTATTCATCTCCATATCTTCTCAGCTCTTTTAAGATACAGCTATTTTGTCCTGATAACTTTCTACTTACTCACTCTTTGAATACTTGAGTACTTCATATCTGGAACTCTTCCTCTTTTTTACTTTTTCATTCTCATATTTTTTCAAAACCCAATGAGGATGTCATCTCCTAATTGAGACCTTTCTTGCTTTGTTCTCTTGTGAAATAATTTTGTTTTTATTGGTATATATATATATATATATATATTGCTTGTCTTTACCTGTGCATGATTTAGATCCCCATACACAAGTATTAGTTGTAAGCTTTTTGAGGGCAGCATTTCTTTCCTTTCTCTCGTATCCCAAATGTCCTGGAACTGTGTTTTGCTATAAGAGGCTTAATATTTCTTGAATTGAATTTTCAAATGGAATCATCAACTTGTCATAATCATGTTAGGGAAATGTATCTATAGGTACAGTGCAAGAATTGGACGGTACTCCCTCTAACCCATGAATGGAGCTAAATTTCAACACATAGACAATATAAAAAGAAAAATAACCTCAAAATGAGCAAGAGAGAGAAAACTGTGAATCATTTTCAGTCAATACTGAATCATTTTTGCAATTGTTGATGCTCTTGCAACTATATTATAACATCAACAATTGCAAAAGTGATTGAGTAGGAAATCAAATAATCTCAATAGCCAGAAAAGTGATAAATTCCCTCATTTCCCTAAGTAATTAGACATGGTTTTCATCACTGTGAATTGATTATTGACTGAAAATGATTCATAGATACTACTAGAAAGGGGACAAATTCAGGCAAACAATTAAGGGAACCTTCAGAATTTCCTTTTCTCACTTCTATAAACAATGAATCTGATTTGTGAAGCATAATCTGTTGTGCTGTCTGGAGAGAATTTAGACCCATGAGTTTAATTTAGAGGAATCAATAATTTAACATGATGGAATCTAAGCCTATGCAAGGGAAATTTTTTCATTGATACATCAAAACTTCAGCATCATAACACATTGAGCTCTATGATTCTATCATTTTTGAAATTATTTTCTAATTTGCTTTCAGATTTGTTTTTGCTTTGAATAATATGTAAGTGATGGCCATACATAACTAAAAATAAAATCATTTCTGGCAACATAATATAAAAAATAATGTCAGAAATTATTTTGAAGAGTCCTTTCATTTATGCTTTGCTTTATGCCAAGCAATTTCTTCTTAAAACCTTGGTAATAACAGAACTTTAAGAATTTTCCTCTTTTACATTTTGTTTAAATGTACAAGCATGAGTTACATTTTATATATCAGCTAATTTTCAGGGAATATAACAGATTTTAGTAAATAAAAATGAAAAATGGCAGTGCCGACTGAAGCAATCATAAGACAGAACAATCTATGATGGACATTGCTTCATTTTTTTGTTTCTTTATATTCTATTAACAAAGCTTTGTCTCATTCTATCTCTTCTTGTTAATCATATTCATGCTGCAAAATGCAGTGGAGTATCACATATAGAGGGAATAAGCCAGACAATACAAAAGAATCAAAGTCTGTGATTCAAAATCCAAGATGGAACGGAATTATAACAAAGATTGCTTTATTCATATCATTTTCTTTATAATTTGTCCATTTATACCTTTTGGTGTAATATTGTTACTATTGAGAATTTGATGTTATGTCCAAGATTCTTAATTAAATTCTCTAAATATTAATTAAATTCTTTTTTCATTTGTAAGGTATTCTGCTAATGATACAAAGTTAGATACAACACAGAAAATGCTTTCCAATTTAATGGAAGAGGCTTTGAAAGGGCTCTATAAATA
>NC_058130.1:452359812-452376055 GCF_016433145.1 Gracilinanus agilis | reverse complement strand
TTCCTATCCTGGGATTTCTCTCTCTCTCTCTCTTTTTCTCTCTCTCTCTCTCTCTCTCTCTCTCTCTCTCTCTCTCTCTCTCTCTCTCTCTCTCTTCCAAAGCCTACATTTGAAAGATAAGAATATTTTGAATGTTGGTTGAGAACAAATCCAAACCTGATAAAACAAAGTATATTAAGTGTCCTGGGAGATAATAGAGACAAAATAAGTGGCTCATTCCCCTGAAGCCTCTCTAATATTTACATTTCAGTTCAAGAGTTCGAACAAAGGAAAAAGTTTGAAACAACTGACAACCCAGAACATAATTTTCAGATAAAACACATATGTTGCTTGAGGTATATAAGGGGAAGAAATTCTGTGTATTCCTTGTAGCACTCTCTATGTGGAAACAATGACTTTTATAATCAAAAGGTCTCTGAAATTCTTATGTTCTGCATAATTCCTCACTTTGGGAATACTCCCCTCCTCCTACCCCCTCTCATAGCTGATGCACAATTCTACTGGGTTTTACATGTGTCATTGATCAACACCTATTTCCATATTATTGATATTTGCACTAGGGTGCTCATTTTGAGTTAATATCCCTAATTATATCCCCATCCTCCCATGTGGCCAAGCAATTGTTTTTCTTCTGTGTTTCCACTCCTGTAGTTCTTCCTCTGTATGTGGGTAGCGTTCTTTTCCATAAATCCCTCAGAATTGTCCAGAATTGCTGCTAGTACAGAAGTCTATTACATTCAATTATACCACAATGTATCCATCTCTGTGTACAATGTACCTTTTGTCTCTGCTCCTTTCACTCTGCATCAATTCCTGGAGATCTTTCCAGTTCACATGGAATTCCTCCAGTTAATTATTCCTTTGCACACAATAGTATTCCATCACCAGCAGATACCACAATTTGTTCAGCCATTCCCAAATTGAAGGAAATACCATCGTTTTCCAATTTTTTTCCACCACAAAAAGAGCAGCTATAAATATTTTTGTATATGTCTTTTTCCTTATAATCCCTTTGAGGTATATAATCCAGCAGTGGTATGGCTGGATCAAAGAGCAGGGAATCTTTCAGTGCTCTTTGTGCATAGTTCCATATTGTCATCCAGAATGGTTGGATCAATTCACAACTACACCAGCAGTGCATTAATGTCCCAATTTTGCCACATTCCCTCCAACATTTATTACTTTCCTTTGCTGTCATTTTAGCCAATCCACTAGGTGTGAGATGGTACCTAAGAGTTCTTTTGATTAGCATTTCTCTAATTATTAGAGATTTAGAGCACTTTTCATGTGCTTATGGATAGTTTTGATTTCTTTATCTGAAAATTGCCTATTCATGTCCCTTGCCTGTTTATAAATTGGAGAATGGTTTGATTTTTTTGTGCAATTGATTTAGCTCGTTATAAATTTGCTTAATTAGACTTTTGTCAGAGGTTTTTGTTATAAAGATTTTTTTCCCAATTTGTTCCTTCCCTTCTAATTTTGGTTGCATTGGTTTTATTTGTACAAAACCTTTTTAATTTAATGCAATCAAAATTATTTATTTTACATTTGGTAATTTTTCCTAAGTGTTGCTTGGTCATAAAATCTTTCCTTTCCCAATGGTCTGACAAATATACTATTCTGTGTTCACCTAATTTGCTGATAGTTTCCTTCTTTATATTCAAGTCATTCACCCATTTTGAGTTTATCTTGGTGTAGGGTGTGAGATATTGATCTAGGCCCAATCTCTCCTATATTGTTTTCCAATTTTTCTACCAGTTTTTGTCAAATAGTTGCTTTTTTTCCCCAAAGCTGGACTCTTTGGGTTTATCATAGACTGTCATGCTGAGGTCACTTACCCCAAATCTATTCCACTGATACACCCTTCTGTCTCTTATTCAGTACCATATTGTTTTGATGACTACTGCTTTATAGTACAATTTAATATCTGGTACTAGTAGGCCACCTTCCTTCACATTTTTTTCATTATTTCCCTTGATATACTTGATCTTTCGTTCAACTTTGTTATGGTAATTTCTAATTTCTAATTCTAATTTCTAATTCAGTAAATAAAGTTTTTTGGTAGTTCGATTGGTATGGCACTAAATAAATAGATTAATTTTGGCAGGATAGTAATTTTCATTATGTTAGTTTGTCCTACCCATGAGCAGTTGATGTTTTCCCAATTATTTAGGTCTAGTTTTAATTGTGTGGAAAGTGTTTCATAGTTGTGTTCGTATAATTCCTGTGTATGTCTTCGCAGAAAGATTACCAAGTATTTTATTTTCTCTAGGGTGATTTTTAATGTCATTTCTCTTTCTAACTCTTGCTCCTGGGGTGTGTTGGAAATATATAGAAATGCTGATGATTTATGTGGTTTTATTTTTATCCTGCCACTTTTTTAAAGTTGTTAATTATTTCCACTAGCTTTTTAGTTGATTGAGATTCTTTAAGTAGACCATCATATCATCTGCAAAAAATGATAACTTGGTCTCCTTATTGCCCATTTTCATACCTTTAATTTCTTTTTCTTCTCTAATTGCTACTGCTAGTGTTTCTAGTACTGTGTTGAATAATAGAGGTGATAATGGGCATCCTTGTTTCACTCCTGATCTTATTCGGAAGGCTTCTAATTTATCCCCATTGCAGATGATGCTTGCTAGTGGTTTTAGATATATAGTGATTTTTAGTTTTAGGAAATTCCTATACTGTATATTGTTTTCAATAGTAGTGTGTATTGTGTTTTGTCAAAGGCTTTTTATGCATTTATTGAGATAATCATGTGTTTTTTGTTGATTTGCTTTTTTATATGGTCAGTTTTGTGGATGGTTTTCCTCATATTGAACCATCTTTTCATTCCTGGTATAAATCCTACCTGATCATAATGAATAACCCTCTTAATCACTTGCTGGATTCTTTTTGCTAGTATTCTATTAAATAGATTTTTTCATTTATATTCATTAAGGAAATTGGTCTGTAGTTTTCTTTCTCTGTTTTTTGGTCTGCCTAACTTTGGCATCAGTAGCATATTAGTGTTATAAAAGGAATTTGGTAGAACTTCTTCTTTGCTTATTATGTCAAATAGTTTGTATAATATTGGGATTATTTGTTATTTCAATTATTTGATAGAATTCAATTGTGAATGCATCAGGCCCTTGGGATTTTTTCTTAGGAAGTGGTTTGATGAATTGTTCAATTTCTTTTTCTGATATGGGCTTATTTAAATATTCTATATCTTCTTCTGTTAATCTAGGCAATTTTTATTTTTGTAGATATTCACCCATGTCTCCTATATTGCAGTATTTCATGACATATAATTGGCAAAATAGTTTTTAATGATTGCCTTAATTTCCTCTTCATTTGAGGTGAGGTCTACCTTCATATCTTTGATAATGTTAATTTGGTTTTCTTCTTTCCTTTTTTTTAGATTGACCAGTACTTTGTCTATTTTATTTGTTTTTTTCAAGGTACCTGCTTCTATTCTTATTTTTCAATTCAATAGTTCTTTTGTGTTCAATTTTATTAATTTGCCCTTTAATTTTTGGGATCTCTAATTTAGTTTTCATCTGGGGATTTTTAATTTGTTCCCTTTCTAGTTTTTTTAGTTGTATGCCCAATTCATTGATTTCTGCCCTCTCTATTTTGTTAATATAGTCATTTAAGGATATAAATTTTTCCCTGAGTACTGCTTTAGCTGCTTCCCACCGATTTTGGTAAGAAGTCTCATCATTGTCATTTTTTTCAATGAAATTATTGTTTCTATGATTTGTTCCTTAACTGATTTTGGAGAATCATGTTATTTAATTTTTAATTAGTTTTTAGTTTTCCTCTCCATGTATTCTTGCTAATAACTACTTTTATTGTAGTATGATCTGAAAAGGTTGCATTTATTACTTCTGCTTTTCTGCATTTCTTTGCTATGTTTTCATGTCCTAGTACATGGTCAATCTTGGTGAATGTACCATGTACTGCTGAATAGAAGGTGTATTACTTTTTGTCCCTATTTATTTTTATCCACATTATCTATTAACTCTAATTTTTCTAAGATTTCATTCTCTTTCTTTCTTTCTTTCTTTCTTTCTTTCCTTTTTCTTTCTTTCTTTCTTTCTTTCTTTCTTTCTTTCTTTCTTTCTTTCCTTTTTAGTTTGATTTATCTAGATATGATAGAGAAAGATTCAGGTCACTCACTAGTAAGGTTCTATTACCTACTTCCTCCCTGAGCTCCACCAATTTCTCCTTTAGAAATTTGGATGCTATACCAGTTGGTACATACATTATGAGTACTTATATTTTCTCATATTCTATACTGCCTTTTATCAGGATGTTATTACCTTACTTATCTCTTTTAATCAGATCTATTTTTACTTTGGCTTTGTCCGTTTTCATGATTGCAACCCCTACCTTCTTTTTCTCAGGCAAAGCCCAATAGATTTTGCTCCAGTCTTTTTACTTTTACCCTGTGTGTCTATCTGCCTCATGTGTTTCCCATAGTAATACAATGTAGATTTTTTGCTCTTTAATTCATTCTGCTATTTGTTTCTGTTTTATGGGTGAGTCCATCCCATTCACATTCAGAGTTATTATTACCAGCTGTGTATTCCCCAACATTTTGAATTCTTCTCTTATTTCTGCCCTTTCTTCTTTCCTTTTAATCAAGTGGTTTGCATTTAATCAGTACCCCCATCCCCATCCTCAATTTAATTCCCTTTCCAACCCCTCCCTTCCCATAAACCACTTATTATATTTTTAGGGTCTATTAAATTCCCTTACCCATCTCTTTCCCTCCCTTTTTGAACTCCATGCCCCACTACCCACCTTTGTTTTTCCATCCTGACTTTCCCCGTATGGTAAGATAGAATTCAATATCCCAATATATCTAGCTACTCTTCCTTCTTAGAACTGATTCCATTTAGAGTAAGGTTTAAGTATTACCTATCAATACTCTTTTCCTCTCCTTCTTATAATAGTATTCATCCCCTCTCCTTCCCATGCTCCACTTGATATCTTATAGATTATCCTATTTTTCTAATTCCTTTAAGTTTCTCTTTTTGCCATCTTCTATTCCTCCATTTTCTTTTTTTGCATATTATCTTAGCCCAACCTCTCCCTATGAATAATTCTTCTAATTATTATAATAGTGAGTAAAATTTATGAGTTAAACATGCCATTTTTCTCTATAGGAATAACAAGTAATTTGAACTTAATGAAGCCCTAAAGGAAGTAAATTTAAAAATAAGAGTTTTAATTCTTTCCCCTCTCTTTCTTAATTATCCTTTCATGTTTCTATTGGTTTTTATGATTGGATATCAAACTTTCCATTTAGTCCTGGTCTTTTCTGTGCAAATACTTGGAAATCTTCTATCTTGTTGAATACCCATACTTTCCCCTGAAAGTATATAGTCAGTTTCCATGTCAGGTGTTCTTTGGTTGTAGACCCAATTCTCTTGCCTTTCTAAATATCAATTCCAAGCCTTGGGGTCTTTTAGTATAGAGGCTGCCAGATACTGTGTAATGCTGATTGATGATCGTTGATATCTGAATTGCCTCTTTCTGGCTTCTTGTAAAATTTTCTCCTTAGCTTGGAAGGTTTTGAATTTGGCAATTATATCCCTGGGGGTTGTCTTTTGAGGGTTTAGTGTAAAGGGTGATCTATGGATTCTTTCAATGTCTATCTTGCCCTTTTGTTAAAGAACATTAGGGCAGTTTTCTTGGATAATTTCTTGTAGTATGATGTCCAAGTTCCTGCTGATTTCTGGGTTTTCTGGTAGACCAATGATCTTCAAATTGTCTCTTCTAGACCTGTTTTCAAGATCATTAATTTTATCATGTAATGTTTCATGATTCCTTCTATTTTGTCACTCCTTTGATTTTGCTGTAGTAATTCTTGCTATCTTGCAAGATCATTGGCTTCTACTTGCTGGTCTTTAAAATTTTTTTTTTTCTGCTATAATTGTTTGATTTTCCTCTTCCGTTTGGTTGATCCTGACTTTCATAACTTCCAGCAGGTTATTTCTGATCTTCAATTTGCTTATTATTTCATTTGATTTCTGGACCTCAATTTTACAAGTGTGAAATTTTGTCTTTTAAACTATTTTCTGTCTGAACTCTTTACCACTTTTCTTGCCAAATCTCTTCCACATTTCTCATGATCTCAGATTTGAACTCTTCAAAAGCTTGTGACCAATTTCCATTTTTTGTGGAAAGTTTGGATGCATTTACTTGATTGTCCTCCTCTGCATTTGGATTTTTTGCTCTGTAAGGGTTATCCATTGTTAGTTTCTTTCTCTTGTTCTTTCTGGTGGTTATTTCTTTGGTATTGCTTGAGATAACTATGCTGATTTTTCATCTCAGCCAGAAGTCTGAGGAAAGAGGACAGGCTCTCTGTGTATGGAGCTATGGAGCAGTTTTTTTTGGGCTACTTTTCCAGCAGTCTCCTCATTGCTTCTGCCTGCCACCCCTCTCTGCTCTATCTCTGTGCCTAAGGTCCATTCTCTTTAGCCTCCTGTGGTCTCAGGTCCAGCTGCTTTGAGAGGTAGGTTCCTGGTGCTCTTTGTCAGCTGCCAGGGCCCTAGATTTTGCCGCATGCTGGCTATAATTCTGGTGGGCTGTCTTCTGCTCTGTCACCATAGGTGGGGTTAGGTAGGGTTGATCAACTCGCATTTGGGTGGGAGCTTTTTTACCCCTCTTCTAGCATGGAAATGCCCAAATCCCATATACCTTCGATGCTGCACTCTATTGTGGAGTCCCTTCTTTCATCTGATTTTTTTTTTGGCTTTTTGATGTATCATGTATGCTCTATGGTAAGGAGAGTAAAGAGCCCTGCAATTATTCTGCAGTCATCTTAACCCTGAAGTTGGTGTTTCACTCCATTGCTTTAAGAAGGCATAAGGGTTAGATTGGTGGAAGACTTTTTTTTTACCAACACATCATAGAAATCGAACTGAATAAAGATAAAGGTTTGTTAATCAAGGAATTTAAGTTTTTATCCTAAAATAAATGCTCTACAAAATATAGAAAGATTTCCTAGTCAGTGATAGCAGAAGTAGAGGAAAAAACATATGGCCACTAGTATTATTTTTAAAAAAGTGAAAAGTAAGAAAAATCTTCTTAATCCTGCATGTTTCTTTCAATGTTTCAAAAGTTGAACAAAGTGAGTTAAGATTCATAATCTCATATATCCCCTAAGGAGACAAATCCATTTATAGAAACTCCATAAGTAAACTAAATCAATGAACTATATTTGGAGGGCTACAGTGGACTGACTGAGAGGAAAGATTTATATGTCACCAAGATTATAAACAAGAAAACTTGATGTCAGTGAATCCTTGCTTATATAGGTAGCTAGGAGAGCTAGTACATAACAAAATTACTTGAGGAACTCAAATGTGTTTTCTACTTGAATATTATCAAACAATGTTCCCTTGAAACTAAAATTCCATAAGCCAAGTTTTGGTCAGGTGAAGTTAACATATAGTAAAGAAAATGTGCTTTAAGTTCACCAAACACTGCAAGGGGAATGACTCAAATAATAAATGAAAGGAATTTGGCCCTACATTTTTGGAGGCTGTTATAGGTAATTTATGGGTTAGAGATAGATTTAGGATAAGTAAGCAGACAGTGTAAGCTGAAACCTGGCTGAGACTGAGAACATTCTAACTTATAATGTTTGGATGGGTTTCTATACAACGTGACTTGGCTGCAGTTGGCAGGGAAGAAGTTTGCCTAGGAGTGTGTAGAAGTGGCATCTGATCAACCAAGCCTCTAAGCCTGTGAACAGATCTTGGGATCTCAAGAAGAGATTTAGCTTCAAGCGAGGCCTAGGTTGAGTGAGTGCATTCTTGATGTTGGTGGACAATAAGCAGGAGACCCTTTTACTCCTTAATCCTATTTGGATTATTTGCTGTGATAGAAGTGTTCCTGGCTCCAAAATACATCTGGAGGTGATTGTGAATGTGTTGTGTGAGATTCCCAAAATCCCTTATCTCACTCCAGTTCAGCCATTGCAGGCTGACTATTAGGTAATGTAGGATAGCCAACCCAGAGCCAACATACTTTGGCAATTGGTAAAAGGCCTGAGAAGTTAGAAATCCTCTCCCTCCTATCCTATCCTTAGCAAACCATTAAATTTGACTTGTATAAAACTTCCTTATTATTCTCTCCCCAAGCCATCAAGAACCCATAGAGTTTTAACTGTTTCCCTGGCTTTAGTAAATGTCTGTTTGTTTTCCCCAGCTAAGATACATTGTATTTCATCTCCCTGTACATCTGGTGTTTCTCATTAATTTCCATCCTAGTTCTCCATTCCCCTTAAGTTTTCATTGTTTATTATGCTTTTCCTCAAGGTGCTGGTGACTTTTCTTTTTTCATGGCAAAGTTAAGTACCTAAAAAAAATAAAGAAAGAACAATAAAATCACAATCACCAATATTAACATTGTCTTCTTTTTCTAACTTGTTCCTGGTAACCAACTCAAAGTATTTATTTAATGAGCACATTTCATCTTGAGTCTCGGCTAACTAATGTAGTTGTCAAATTCTTGAAAATTTTTTCCATTGGAAATCCTGTAAGAGACCTTGTTCAGATGACTTTTAGAGAGGATCCAATTCCCTTATTCCAAAGCACTTACTAAGGTTTGCTAGATGTTGTTACTAATACTTGCTAGTGATAGAGAAATATAATTTGATAAGGCCTAACATGTTAAATTTTGTTTTCAGGTTAGTTCATGTACAAAAAACCATCACAAATTTAATGGAGTTAATCTTAACAACAGAGATATAAGAAGAATACAAAATTAGAAACTTATAATTCCTCTTACACTTCAGAGTATTTCAGTTTTTACATGCTATTTGTTCTTTCTGTCTTTCTCCAAATCCTGTGATTGATATGAATAATGATATCTACAGGCTGAAACAATATTAAAATGGATCCATGAGAATCTGACCTGCAAAATAAGGTCTTTTCCCTAAATATTATCAGAGACTTCAAAGCAGGAAAAATTATTAAACAATATCTTTACGCTTATTAATACAATTTTACACATAAAATCCATAATCCAATTTTGAGAACTTATTACATCCTTTTCATATATCATCACACTACCTAGAAGAGAACAAATAATAAGCAGACCAGATGCTACATATAAATGCATAATCATTAACAATAGGATAGATGGTCAGTCTAAGAACTCATTTACTTGGTTACTTAGTATAGAAAATTCAAACCAAGTGAGCACATTGACAGTATGAGAAAATTCAAATAATGTAGGCAAAATGTGATTCATAATAATGAAAGAGAAAGATGAGTGAGTTATTGTAATGAACTATATAAAACAAGAATTTGGGAAGAATGAACATGTTGCCCAGATTAGAGGTGTGAATTTAGCTTATAAATGACAAGTTAAGTCATTCAAAGGACATGTAGGTAACTAACTACCTGCATAATTGAATAACTACTGAATTATGTAAACCTACTTTATGATCTCAAAAAAATTTTATGCAGATGATTTATGCACATGTTGATAAAACCCTTAATGAAAATATAATGAAACAGGCAGACTTTTACAAATTATAATATATAGTTAACTGCAATATGTGATATCCAGTCTATCAAATTTCAGCCTTTGAGAATCCAGATCTCAGTTTTTGGGTAAATTAATCCTTTCATTTTAGGAGTTTCCAAACTAGAGACCAAGTCAATTGATTTGTGATTATGTGCAAACTAATACATACACCCCACACTAATTGTTCCCAGCCATATAATCAACTTTAAGCTTCCCATCCTATTCAGCAATAACTGGAACTATCTCAATATCTGCTTGTTTTTATGTTTATTAACTATTCCTTGCCTTTCCACACAAAAAAATCTCCTTTTTGTAGTCACTTCTTCCTTCTGTGGTTTGTATTCTCCTCTCAGAATGTAAATAAATTGAGAGCAGGAATTAATTTTTGAAAACCAAATGCTTACCTCAATGGATTTTAACACAGTGTCTATAAGAGTGCTTGTTAAATGCCTTTTCATTTATTCATTCATTCATTCATTTTTTCCTATTAAAATACTAAGAACATTGAGTTATTCAGAAGTACTTAAATGCTTGCTATTTGCCTGGTAGTATGACAGATAATAGAGACCAAATGAAACCAGTCCTAGATTCTGTCTAGAATAATCATATACTAATATAGAAGAAAACAATGTATACAGAGATCAGGATATTCAGAATGTTTATAAATGAAAATAAAAATAATATGGTAAGAACATTAGCGTCTTCTGATATCATGAAAGGCCAAGTTTAGAAGGTAAAACTCCAGTTGATTTTTGAAACAAGACAGAGATTTATACAGGTAGATCTTAGGAGAGGGAATAGTCTGTCCAAAGATTCATAGAGAAGTAATTCAATGTTATATGTTGGTAAGAACAAGTAGGCTGGTTGGGTTGAGACACAGAGAATTCAATAAGCAATGATGTATAGCCATATCATACAATATTGTTGAATAAATGATAGAAGCCAACTTTGCTGAACAAAATCATTGATGTTTCATAAGATATGGTGAACATTTTCCATGTCACATTAGGGACTATGTACTTTTAAGAGGTTTAGAAATCATCAGTTTATGAGACAATTTTTGTAGAGAATTTATAACAGAAAAGGAAAAAGAAACAAATGAGTTAAAAAATGTAAGATAATTTGCCATCTGTACCATTGTAGTATTGCAGTAGTGAGATATTATACAAACACTCTGCTTGTTTTGTGGAAGATAGAGCTGAATCTATAGCTGTGGATAAAGCTATATAGAGAAATATCCACATGTTGATGTACACACTATAGATATATACATTGACATGGAAATATTCAAGGATTTTTTTGATATGTACTACTGACAATCATATTTATCAATACACATAGACAGTTTAAGAACTAATCTTTATTATATATACTCAGAGCACAGTCTCAAGGTTTGAAAAGGCCACTAAAAATAAAGTTCCTCTAAGGCTTTTATATTTCCTAGTTGTATGAGAGGAAAAAGTTAAAATAAGGATTCATATTTTCATGATGGACTTAAAATTCCTAGAAGGCAAATGGAGAGAAGCTTACATGTTAATATATTAGAAGGGGAAAAATAACGTTTAGTCAAATAAAAAATTGATTCCAGAGTTAGTCTAATGAATGGTTATCTTTAAATAGTCAGAATTCTTTTTCCATTAACCTGTTAAGTATCTTGAGTTAATTAATGGAAGTCTCAACTAAACATTATAGTCTGAAAAAAAATCCTCAGGCATCTTTCTAATTTTACTTACAAATAAAATACACATAGTAGAGTTCAATAGAAAAAGAAATGAAAAAAATAAAGGAAAACATGACAGTATGAAACATATTCTAAGAAGCTAAAACGATCTAACAGGAAGGAAATATATAAATATGGATAACTGACAAAAGAGAAAGTGGAATTTGTACAAGGAACAGCTAAGGTAAAGTGCTATGAGAAATCTGAGGATGCAGGGTTCACTAAGACCTACAGATTGAAGAGAAGGTTCCAGGGAAGTTTCCATGGAAGACTTGGGACTTCACTAGATCACTACTGAGAAAGAGACTACATTTAACAAAAAAGAAGCTGAATACAGGAACAGAGGAATAGTGAGAGAGAAGAAAATACAATGCCATTCATTTTGTTTGGAACATAAAATAGAATGAGACAAGAATGGAAAAATAGGTTGTTTTGACTAGATGGTCTTTTAATCTAGGGTCAGGATATTTTGCTTCATTGAATATATAAATAGATTTATATTTAAATGTAAAATTATTTTTAAAAATACGCAGTACATACAAAATATCAATAGTAAGAATTTGTGGTGGCAAAGAATTAGAAATGAAGAGAATACCCTTTAGTTGGGGAATGCCTCGACAAATTGTAGTATATGATTGTGATGAAATGCTATTTTATTTTAATGAATGACAAGTGGATTGGTTTCATAAATAAAAATGGCAAACCTAAATGAACACATACTCATTGAAGTGAGTAGAACCAAGAAATAATTGTTTACAGTAAGATCAATGTTGTATGTATAAATAACTGTGAAAGTCTTTGTTACTCTGATTCAATAATCCAAAGATCCAAGAAAATTCTCAAGGACTTATAATGAAAAAAGTCCTAACTACCTCCCATAGAGAGAATTGCTGGACTCTGAGTGCAAGTTGAAGTATAATTGTATCAATTTCTTTCTCCTTTTTGCCTTGTTTTGTGATATGGTTAATAGTTAAATACATTTCATATGATTTTACATGTGTAAGTTAAATAATTGTTTTTGCCTTCGTAGTGAATGGGGAAGGGGGGTAGGAGGAAGAGAGAGAAGTTGAAATTCCAACATGAAAAAAGAAAATGTTAAAAAATAATAATAATAGGGGCAGCTGGGTAGCTCAGTGGATTGAGTGCCATGCCTAGAGACGGGAGGTCCTAGATTCAAATCCGGCCTCAGACACTTCCCAGCTGTGTGACCCTGGGCAAGTCACTTGACCCCCATTGCCTACCCTTACCACTCTTCCACCTATAAGTCAAATATACAGAAGTTAAAGGTTTAAAATAAAAAAATAATAATAATAAATATACACATATATAAAGGAAAAGGCATAAGAACATTAGTTTTGCATTAGAAAGAGTTCTTGACCAGTGGAATGAAGGATGTTTTTGAAATTTGAATAAAGAATTTTCATTATGAAAATATTATGGAACTTATGATGGAAAAAGCTATCCACCACCCTAGAAAGAATTGATGGAAATGAATGCTTATTGAAGTATAATATTCTTCACTTTATTTCCTCCATGAAGTTTTTCTAGAGTAAGTCATATTTGTCTTCTTTTACATCATGAAGAAATTAGAAATACCTATTATAGGACATTACATGTATAACCTATATCATATTACTTGCCATCTTGGGGAAGAAAAGGGGTGAGAGGACTGGAGAGAATATGGATCAAAAATGTGAGAAAACAATTAAGAATTGTATAGAAATAAAACCTAGAAAAAAGTATAAAAAGGACACTAATATAATTTTGAAAAGAAAAGATTAGATAATAAAAGTTGTTTTAATAGTTCAGAAGAAAGAATGGATTGCAGAATTGTCATGAACTTCACTAGCTATCTAGTCTATCCCACACCAAAAAATGAATCCCCACATGAAATACATTGCAAATAATGATTCAACCTCTTTTTGAAGACTTACAATAAGGAGAATTTGCCACATTTTGAGCTGCCCATTCTACCCATGAGTTTTCCCTGATATGATTCCTATATTTGCTTCTTTTCCATCATTACTTTAGATTCTGTTCCCAGCCTGAAAAATAAAAGTCCAAACACTCCTCTACATGATAAACTCTCAAAATCCCTTACCCAATTCTTTTCTTCCTCAGGCTAAAAAATCTCTGATTCTTTAAAATAAAGTTAAATACCTAAGAATTAAGGGCCTTCACCATACTGGTTTCCCACTTCTGGAAATACTCAATCTTGTTATTATCATTCTCAAAATGTGGCATTCAAAGCTAAACACAGTGCTCTAGAAGAGATCTGAAAAGAAGAGAATGCAGGATTAACCCTCTTTTTTCATTATAATTACTCCCTATGGAATCTATTTTTCTGACTAGCTAAAAACTATTTTCTTCTATGCCCCATACTTTTAATTTCAAAGCCCTTTTGATGAGATTTAAAAATCATCAGACATTTACACTCTTGCAGTTTTAGATGAACTTCTTCCCTATAATGTTTTGTGTAATTTTTTTCTTCTTTGCATGACTTACCTTAAGTGGTCAGCAGTAAGGAAAAGAGAACCTTTTAGATCAGCTATTTTTGTTTATTGTTTAATTTGTTAACAATTCACTTAAGGGCATGGAAGTCTGATCAGTACTGAAGAGAAGTTGCGCGTTCCACTTAATTGTAAAAAGGTATGAAATGAGATGTTATCAGATTTCCATATGATATGGGGAAAAACATTTAACATTTTTACAGATTCATTCCCTTCCTATTAATGAAAATATCATACTATCATACCAGAAGGAAAGAAATAATCTCTCTCTCTATCTCTCTATCTCTATGTATATCTATATCTATATCTAACTCAGCATTTCTCAATATCATTAGCAAGCTTGTTTATTACATATGGTCCAGGATTTAATTTGATTTTCCACTCCACACTTCTAGTCAACCCCATAGCTCCTTACATGTTTTTCTATGGCACAGTGAAAATATGACAAATTCCAGAGTGCCCAGTTCAAATGAGTCTGAAGCTTGTACTAAATCATAGAAGTTCTTCTAATTTTGAGTATTATAAGATTAATATCAGAAATAATCCTGTATAGATAATTTTCTGTCAAGAAATAAAGGTGAATGTAACATATAAACCATATATTTTCTATCTATTCCAAAGAATTAGTAGATAGGACATTTAATTTTATTATGTTTAAACATATTATTCAGAGTATATTCTGGTAAAATTTTCAATAATCATTTTCTGACATTTCACTATCCATGTGCTTTTTCTACTTCTGCTCTCTCCCACTTTCCCAGTATGACTGGTAATATGATATTGATTATATTTGTGTCATTATATATCACATATTTCTATGTTCATCATGTTGTGAAAGAAGACATGTATGCTCCAATCGTCATTCAAATATTGGCAGTTCCTTCTATAACAGTAGCTAACCTTTTTTGTCAGGAGTCCCTAGTAGTTGTCCTGATTGCATTGTGGATAATAGTTGTCATTCACAATTGATCATCCTACTTAATTGTTGTTAATGTGTACAGTACTTGCTGCACTCCAGGAAAGGAGCTAAACTTCAGCATATATACAAAATCAAGTGGGAAATAGGCATCAAATGAGCAAAAGAGAGAGAAAAATCCTCATGCTAAAAAATATCTCAACAAGAAAGATAACCAAAATATAAGCTCAGAAGAAGATGGCAAAAATAAAATCATGTGAAAACTTAAAGGAAAATGTGAAAGGATGCAAAGCCCAAGATGAACTCCTTAAAGACCTCCCAAGAAAGCTAGAGAAACACATTGATTAGTGTAGAACCACAATCAGTGTTACACAGGACAGGACCTAGAAACTTCTACATAGAAGGATTAGAAATCCTGGAATATGATTTTTCACAAGGCAAAGGATCTACACCTACAACCAAAAATTACTTAGTCAAAAATTATACTCATGAGTATAATACTGCAGGGTAAGAAATGGATATTTAATGAAATAGAGGTATTCCAGACATGACTGAGGAAAGGACTTAGTTAAAAAGAAAACTCGATCAACACTCAAAAGAAGCACAAAAAAGTATACAGAAAAAAATCTTAGGAACCAATAGGGTTAAAGTATAATCACATCCCTGTTTTGGAAAATGGTAATGAGGATACTTAAGATTCCTATATTACAAGAGATACCTAAAGTACTCAATATTCTTACTTTAATCAAGAGAAACAATGAGGTTAAACTAATAACATTTCTTGAATGGGAAAATATTTACTAGAATACTTAAGATACTTTTGGTACAAGAGATGTTTAAAATAATTTAGGTTGATCAAGGAAAAAAATGGGGTTAAGCCAAATAAGAAGGTGATAATAAAGATGATTAAGTTGTCTATACTTGGAGTAACTAAGATATTTAAAGTATTTAGGATGCTTAAGGTACTAAAGAGAATTAAGAACTTCATCACTGTTCAGTTAATGAATAGTATCATTTATAAACAGAGAACAGGTAGTGAATTGAATTAAATCATATTATCTAAAAAATCATGGTTAAGAAAAAGTAATACACTGTGAAAAGAGAAAAGGTAGGAAAGTTGGGAGTGAATTATCTCACATGAGGAGGCATGGAAGAATAAACCCAATGGAAGGGAATATAAGGGAGTGACAGGCAATGCTTGAACCTTACTCTCATCCCGTTTGGAACAAAATGAGCATAAAAAGCACAATCGGGCATAGAAATCTATCTTACCTAATAGGGAGGTGAGAAAGGGAGGGGGAAATGGAGGTGGAATTACTATATACTGAGTGCCAAATAGATTCCAGTGAAGAAGGAAATTTTAAAGAAATTGAATTAGGGTTAAGTTTATTTAAATAATCATATTTTAATAATCTTTCTAATAGTTTCTCCAGAAGGAGAGAGGGATAAAGATATACCAACAACCACACATCCACATCCAGAGGGACAGAGAGAGGGAACAAGAAAAAGGGAGAGAGAGAGAGAGAGAGAGAGAGAGAGAGAGAGAGAGAGAGAGAGAGA
>NC_058130.1:452344329-452359414 GCF_016433145.1 Gracilinanus agilis | reverse complement strand
AGAGAGAGAGAGAGAGAGAGAGAAAGAGAGAGAGAGAGGGAGAGAGAGAGAGAGAGGTTCTATTAGAAGATGGATTATGGACCTGATTTTTATTATTTTTTTATTATTTAAAGTCCTGATGTCATCACATTTCCAATTACAATCCTGACCAGAGGATAGGTTTCTACTTTATGAAATCATTAGTCCTTCTTTGTGAAGTGGGCATTAGAGTGTTTACTAGGAAGGCATAATGCTCAGGTGCCTAAAAGGTTTCCAATATATGTCCATTTTTATGTCTTCTAGTTCTAGTTCTGTAGAGGTGGAACACAGTGTCAATCAAATCTATGTCAGACCATTCCCTCATTCATCCATGTAAGAGGACACAAGGATACCTGAATAATTTCTATCATTGCAGAGAGAAGAATTTGACTAGATATTATTGTAACTTGAATTATCCTTTCAGTCCTAACTTTTCACTGAAGTCTATCTTGCAACATATCATTTTAATGATGACAAAATGGCTTGATGTAAATGTCATCATTTAAATAGAAATACCCAAATCAAGAGACTTCAGACCATGTAAT
Source organism: Gracilinanus agilis (assembly GCF_016433145.1). NCBI lineage: Eukaryota > Metazoa > Chordata > Mammalia > Didelphimorphia > Didelphidae > Gracilinanus > Gracilinanus agilis. The sequence continues at coordinate 452,358,851 of NC_058130.1, read as the reverse complement.
TTGCTTTGCAAGTCTATTTCATTTGATTGAATAATGCACAAATTAATTTTTAAGCTGAATAGTGTAATGAATCTGATGAAAATGCCTCTGTAATGTCATGAATATATAATTAATGTTATTAAAAGACAATGAAACTAGGTTGATAAACTTGATTATCATACTATCCCCCAATGAAAACGAAAGTTACTATAGCTATCATTTCCTTTAACATGTTATTGACATTTTGAAATTTTAATAGATAAAAAGTAGAACATTTCATTTTGTCAATAAATCATGTTAACATCAGTCTTATATGTAAAACAAATTAAACCAGCATCAAATTCATTGTCTTAAAGCTTTTTGGACAGAGGAGCTTGAGAAATTCCAATTAGAAAATAGCATATAGTAAATTTTATAATATCAGCAATTAAGACCTTTCAAATGTATGGAAGCAAAATTCATATATAAGTATAATCACAGAGAACTATACAATTTGATTTTAAAGCAATTAATAAATTAATTTAAATAAATGTTTACTTACCATCTGTATCAGAATTAAGTCAATTAAGATAATATGCATTTTGAAAATGCTCCTCTATATAGAATATAACTGCATATATATCATAAATTCAATAATCTTAACAAATATGTGTGTAATTTCACTTTACACATAAAATTTAAGCTACACATCTTAAGACGCAGGAAAAACACATAGCCTTTAACATGTTTTTTTCTGTTTAGACCTTTGATGTTTTGTTTTTTCTCATCTACTTCTAATAAAATGCCAAAATTTATCATTCTCTTTCTAATACATACACATATAGTTTTATATATATATGAAAATAATTGTTCTTTTGTATATGTGTGTAAATGTATATGAATGCATGTTAGGATGACAGAAAAGGAGCTGGTTTTGTAGTCTTGCCTCTGATATATGCTAACTAATTGATCATGGGTACTTCCCTGAACTTTACAGTGCCCTATAAAGTACATTACGATTTCATGTTATAGAACCCCCCCCACACATACACACACACACACACACACACACTGTGAAAGGAAATTGTGAAAGAATAAAGATGAAACATTTTTATCCATCCCTGAGTCCAAAATAATGGGAGATATCATGGATGGACCTTATGATCATAAAAAGACAACCAAAAGGTATAAAAACAAATATTAATTTATAGATTCACTTTATCAACTATACAAAACATTTATAAGAATAATTTATGCTTACCCAGAAGGGATACATGATGAAAATATGAAAAACTAACAGACCAATTTATGCAAATAATTATTCATGGCAGGTCATATAGATAAGGACATACAACTTTCTAAGAACTGAAGAAAATTTAAGCTATTGTTATTTCTATTAATGATTTTTAAATCTACTGAATTTTAGAACGAAATGTGGCCTTGGAATCCCATCCCTAATTTTCCTCCTATATAATATAAACTCAAACTAGTTCAATCTATTTGATGGGCATATATCACTTCCTAAGTATTCACTACAACAAGAGAGATGCAAAAAATTTTATACATGATACATTTTCCTTTTTTCTTTAACTTTTGCATACAGAAATGACAGTGGTATTTCTGGGTCAAAGGTTATTCATAGTTTATGGTATTTGGGGGATAGTTCCAAATTGTTCTCCAGAATGGGTGGATTCATTCACAACTCAATCAAATGCAATAGTGTGCCTATATTCTTATATTTACTTCAGCATTTCTCATTTTCCTTTACTCTCACATTAGTCAATATGATGGGTATGAGATGGTACCTCAGAATTGTTTTAATTTGCATTTATCTAACTGTAAATGTAGAGGATTTTTTTTCATATGACTATTGATAGTTTAGATTCCTTTCCCTGAAAAATTCCTGTTCCTTTCATTTGACCTCTTCTAAACTGGAAAATTGCTCATTTATCAAATGAATTTGGATCAGTTATTATATATTTTAGTAATGAGACCTTAATTTGAGAAACCAGATGCAATTTTCCATTTTCTTGCTTTGCTTCTAATTTTGGCTGCATTGGGTTTGTGCAAAAAGTATTATCAAAATTATTCATTCTATCTGCTCTTCTATACAAAAGTGTGATTCATAATTTCTTCCATGTTCCCAAAATGTGTTGACAATATTACCTTTCAACTCTAAGTAGTGTATTCATTATAGCTCATTTCGCATTAGTGTTAGATGACCCACCAATTTCAATAAGATTGCTTTCAACTTTTTCCAGTTGTTTCTGTTGAGTAATTAGTTTTTTCTCAAATAGCTTGGATCTTTGAGCTTGTTAAACAATAGGCTACTGTCTTCATTTGTGTCTATAAATTTTAATTTTTTTTCTATTTCATTTATTAGCCATTTTACTTTTTGTCCAGTATTATAAAATTTGGACAGTGAGGTAACACAGTAGATAAATACTAGCCCTGGAGCTAGGAACATTCATCTCTTGGAATTCAAATTAGATCTCAGACACTTACTAGTTAAGTGATCCTCAACATATCACTTAACCCTGTTTGCCTCAGTTTCCACATATCTAAAATAAACTAGAAAAAAGAAATGGCAAACCACTCTAGTATTTTTGTCAAAAAAAACTCCATATAGGATCCTAAGAGCTGAACATGAATGAAATGACTGAGCAATAAAAAAATTTGTTGTTTTCATAATTAATTTTGTGATATAGTTTGATATCTCACATTGTTAAGCTTTTCTCATTCATCTTTATTCTTCATTGATTTTCATGATCACTTGCCTTTTTGTTCCTCCAGATGGACTTAAAAAATCTTTGGTTGTTTGACTGACAAGGTACTAAAGATTTAAATTATATTTTCTGCAATATTTTCATTTGATTATGTTGGCTATGGCTATACACGAACAACTAGTTTATCTCCTATTATTTAGGAATATCTATTTGAGAAGATTTTTGTAATTGTATTAATAAACTTCCTTTGTTCATATGGGTAGGTAGACTCCCAAGTATTTTATAATGTCTTCAATTATTTGAATTGGAATTTTTCTTTTTCTTTCAGCTAGGATTTGTTGGAAATATAAATGCTGATGATTTGTGTTAGTGTATCATGCCACATTTTCAAACATGTTAATAGTTTTGATTTGTTTTTTGTTTCCCTATAGTTCTTTAAATTCTTTTTCAAATCATCTAAAAGTGATAGTTTTTCCCCTCATGGTCCAAGTCTTTTGCTTCAATTTCCTTTTCTTATTTTAATATTTTAGCTTTTATTATAGTATAGTATTGAATAATAATGTTTTGGACATTCTTGTTTCACCTTTGAACATATTAGAAAGACTTCTAGTTCATCACTGCAAAAGATAATGTTTATTCTTGGTTTTAGATAGAAATTCATTATTATGAGAAAAATGCCATTTATTATTCTACTTTTTACTGATTTTAATAGTTTTGTTGAAAGCTGTGTATACATACATTGAATAATAATTTGACTTTTGCAGCTCTTTTGCTATTGATGTGATCAAATTGTATAATCAGCCTGAAATATATCTAGTTTAGTTGTAGTGTTTGATCTTTGTGATATTTTGCTGCAATCCTATTGCTACTAATTTATTTTACATTTTTTACAACAATATTCACTGGCAAAATTGGTATATAGTTTTATTGCTCTGTTTTTGTTCTTCTGGGATTAGGTATCAAAATTCAGTTGGTGTCACAGAGGAATTCTGGAAGTATTGCTCTACCTTTTATTTTCAAAGAGTTTATATTGTATTTGAATTTTTTGTTCATTAAACCATTGCTATAATTCACTCCTAAATCCATTTGGTCTCTATTTTTATAATAAAAACTCACTAATGGCTTATTCAATTCTTTTTCTAAGAGTTAAATATTCATTTTTATTGTGTTAATCTAGGCAAATTATATTTTGTAAATATTAATCCATTTCATTTAGATAATCAGTTTTAAGTGGCATCAAATTAAGCAAAATAGTTCTTAATAATTGCTCGAATTTCATGTTCATTTGTTCTGTCTTCACCTGTTTCATTTGAGATAAAGGTAATTATTTTTCTACTTTCTTCAAATCAAGTAAATCAACGGTATATCTGTTCTGCATCCCCCCCATAAAACCAAATAACAGCTTCATTTATTCCAATTCTTGTTTTTCATTTATTTATTTTTAATTAATTAATTAAGTAAGAATATTTTTCATGTTTCCATGATTCATGTTCTTTCACTGCCCTCTTCCCTACCCTCTCCTGGAGCTGACAAACAATTCTACTGGGTTATACATGTATGATTTTCAAAACCTATTTCCATATTATTAATACTTGGAATAGAGTGATCATTCAAAGTCAACATCCCTAGTCATGTACCCATAGAATAATGGGATCAACAACATTTTTTTCTTCTTGGTTTTGACTCATATAGTTCTTTCTCTGGATGTGGATAATGTTCTTTCTCGTAAGTCCCTCTGGATTGTCCTGGATCATTGCATTGCTGCTAATGGAAAAGTCTATTATATTCAATTGTGCCACAATGGATCAGTCTCTGTGTATAATGTTCTCCTGGTTCTGCTCCTTTTGCTCTGCATCAATTCCTGGAGGTCTTTCCATTTCACATGGAAATTCTCCAGTTCATAATTCCTTTCAGCACAATATTATTCCATCACCATCAGATACCACAATTTGTTTAGACATTCCTCAATTGATGGACACTCATACACATTTTTCATTTTTTTGCACTACAAAGAGGGTGGCTATAAATATTTTTGTAAAAGGATTTTTCCTTATCTCCTTTGGATATAAATACTGCAGTGGTATGACTGGATCAAAAGAAAAGTAGTATTTAAAAGCCCTTTGGACATAGTTCCAAATTGCCTTCAGAATGGTTGGACCAATTAACAACTCTATCAACAATGCATTAGTGTCCCAATTTTGCCACATCCCATCCAACTTTTATAACGTTTTTTTGCTGTCATGTTAGCCAATCTGCTAGGTGTGAAGTGGCACCTCACAGTTTTTTTTGATTTGCATTTCTCTAATTATGAGAGATTTAGAACACTTTTGCATGCTTATTGATAGTTTTGTTTTCTTTATCTGATAACTGTCTATTCATGTCCCTTAACCATTTGTCATCTGGGGAATTACTTGATTTTTTGAAAAAATGACTTAGTTTCTTATAAATTTGAGAAATGGGACCTTTGTCAGAGGTTTTTTAATAAAGATTTATTTCCCAATTTGTTGCTTCCCTTCTAATTTTGGTACATTGGTTTTATTTGTACAAAAGATTTTTAATTTAATGTAATAAAATTATTCAAATATTTTGTAATATTCTCAATCTCTTGATTGGTCTTAAATTCCTTCTTTTCTCATAGATCTGACAGGTATACTATTCTATGTTCAACTAATTTACTTATAATTTCCTTCTTTATATTTAAATCATTTTACATTCTGAATTTGTCTTGGAACAGTGTGTGAGATATTGATCTAAACCTAATCTCTCCCATACTGTTTTCCAATTTCCCCAACAGTTTTTGTTGAAAAGGGAATTTATGTCCCAAAAGCTAGGATCTTTGAGTTTATTGTACACTCTCTTAATAAGGTAACTTACCCAAAGTCTATTCCATTGACCCACCCTGCTGTCTCTTAGCTAGTACCATATTGTTTTGATGACTACTCCTTTATAGTATAGTTTCAGGTATGCTATTGCTAGGCCCAAACCCTTCACATTTTTTTTTCATTATTTCCCTTGATATTCTTGATCTTTTATTCTTTCAAATGAAATTTGTTATATATTTTTTTCTAATTCTATAAAAAAGTTTCTTGGTATATTGGTAGGTATGGCACTGAATAAGTAAATTAATTTGGTAGAATTCCCATTTTTATTATATTAGCTCATCCTACCCATGAGAAATTAATGTTTTTCCAATAATTTAGATCTAGTTTTAATTGTGTGGAAAGTGTTTTGTAGTTGTGTTCATATAATTCCTTTTTTTCTTGGTAGACAGATTATTAAATATTTTATATTGTTTAACGCAGTGATAGGCAAGCTTTTTAAGGAGGGGGCCAAAGGAAAGGAAATGTTCACAGTCAGTCTGTTTCTAAGGCAACTCTTTCGAAGTTTCATTGTATTGTAGCCTATTCATTGTATTTGTCAGATTAGGAATAATGGTGGGGCCCAGATAGAACATTTCAGGGACCACATCTGGCCCTCGGGCCATAGTTTGCCCATCACTTGTCTAAAGTGATTTTAAATGGAATTTCTCTTTCTATCTCTTGCTGCTGAGTTTTGTTGGAAATATATAGAAATGCTGATGATTTATGTGGGTTTAATCTTGTACCCTGCAACTTTGCTAAAGTTGTTAATTATTTCCACTAGACTTTTAGTTGACTTTCTAGGGTTTTTTAACTATACCGTCTGCATAGAGTGAAAGTTCAGTTTCCTTGTTGCCTACTTTAATCCCTTCAATTTCTTTTTCTTGTCTAATTGCTTTTGCTAGTGTTTCTAGAACAATATTAAATAATAGAGGTGATAATGCACATCCTTGTTTCACTCCTGATCTTATTTGGGAAGGCTTCTAATTTGTCCCCATTGTATATGATGCTTGTTGATGGTTTTAGGTATATACCTTTCATAATTTTTAGGAAAGGTCCTTCTATTCCTATAATTTCCAGTGTTTTCAATAGGAATGGGTTTTATATTTTGTCAAAGGCTTTTTCTGCAACTATTGAGATAATCATGTGTTTTCTGTTGGTTTGTTTATTGACATGGTCAATTATGTGGATGGTTTTCCTAATATTAAACCATCTTTGCATTCCTGGTATAAATCCTACTTGGTCCTGGTGGATAATCCTTGTGATTATTTGCTGTCATCTTTTTGCTATTATTTTATTTAAGATTTTTGCATCTATGTTCATTAAGGAGATTAGTTTGTAGTTTTCTTTCTCTGTTTTTGATCTGCCTGGCTTAGGAATCAGTACCATACTTGTGTCATAAAAGAAATTTGGTAAAACTCCTTCTTTGCTTATTTTGTTAAGAGGTATATATAGTACAGGGGTTATTATTATGATTTTCATTGTATTATGACCTGAAAATTGCATTTATTATTTCTGCTTTCTTACATTTTTTGCAATGTTTTTATTCCCTAGTACATGGTCAATCTTTGTATATTTGCCATGTGCTTTTGAAAAGAACATATAGTCCTTTTATCCCTATTTATTTTTTTCTCCATATATCTATTAGCTTTAATTTTCCTAACATTTCATTCACTTACCTTACTTCTTTCTTATTTATTTTTTGGTTTATCTAGTTTTGATAGGGGAAGGTTGAGATCCCCCACTATTATGGTTTTACTATCTATTTCCTCCTTAATCTCCTTTAGTTTCTCCTTTAGAAATCTGAATGCTATACCTTTTGGTGCATATATGTTGAGTACTGATATTTCTTCATTACTTATACTGCATTTCATCAATATATAATTATCTTCCTTATCTCTTTTAAAGAGATCTATTTTTCTTCTAGCTTTGTGTGAGATCATTATTGTTACTCCTGCTTTTTGTCTCATTTGCAGCCCAGTAAATTCTGCTCCACTCTCTTGCCTTTACCCGGGTATATCTACCTGCCTCAAGTGTGTTTCTTATAGACAACATATGGTAGGATTCCAGTTTTTAATCCATTCTGCTATCTGCTTCCTTTTTATGGCCAAGTTCATCCTGTTCACATTCACAGTTATGATTAGTCTGTGTATTCCCTTCCATTTTGACTTTCTTCTTTGATTCTAACTTTTCTCTTATCCCTCTTACCTCCCCTCCAACTTTTCACTTTTAGCCAGTCTCCATAATGTTACTTAACTTCTAAACTCCTCCCTTCTTATTATTTCCCTCTTACTATAATGCCTTTTAAATGACCCCCAAACCTCTCCCTCCCTTGTATTGCTCCCCTCCCCACCAGCCAATTTATTACCCTTCTCCTTCTCTATAGATCATGATACAATTTTGTCTTGTGTTTGGTAAATTTTCTCTTCTACTCTGGTCTTTTCATAAGGAATGCCTGAAAGTCCTCTAATTAAATGTTCATCACCCCATACCCCCCTAGACTCCATAAGATTATATTCATTTTGTTAATTAGGTTATTCTTATTTGTAATACTAGGTCTAGTGCCTTATGGAATTTTATATTTTAAACCTTCTGCTCCTTTTAATTGGTAGATGCTAAATTTTCTGTGATCCTGATTATGTTTCCATGCTATCTAATTACTTCCTTCTGGTAGATTTCACTAGTTTCTCTTTGAGCTGGGAGCTGAAGAATTTGAATACAATGTTTGTGGGAATTTTCATTTTGTGTTTTCTATCAAGAGGTTACTATTTCTACCTTGTTTCTAGTTTTAAGATTTTCTGGGCTATTTTCCGTGATAAATTCTTAAAATATGATGCTTAGATTATTTTTCTGGATTATCGTTTTTGGATTCAAATAATGCTTAAATTATCTATCCTTGAACTATTTTCTAGCATTTTTTTCTTATGAGATATTTTATAAGCTTTTAACTTCCTTTTTTATTTAAAAAAATAATTAATTAATTTAGAATATTTTTCCATGGTTACATGATTCACATTTTTCCTCTCTCTCCTCCGACCCCCTTCCTTAACAATTCCACTGGGCTTTAGATTGTGCCACAGTTTACCATAGTTTATCAGTCTCTGTGTATAATATTCTCTTGGTTCTGCTTCTTTCACTCTGAATCAATTCCTGGAGGTTGTTTCAGTTCACATGGAATTCCACCAGTTCATTATTCCTTTCAGCACAATAGTATTCCATCATCATCAGATACCACAATTTGTTCATCAATTCCTCAATTGAGGGGAATCCCCTCATTTTCCAATTTTTTGCCACCACAAAGAGCACAGCTATAAATATTTTTGTACAAGTCTTTTTCATTATGATCTCTTTGGGGTATAAACCCAGCAGTGGTATGGCTGGATCAAAGGGCAGGGAGTTTTTTAATGCCCTTTGGGCATAGTTCCAAACTGTCTTCCAGAATAGTTGGATCAACTCACAACTCACCCAGAAATGCATTAATGTCCCAATTTTGCCATATCCCCTCCAACATTTATTACTTTACTTTGCTGTCATGTTAGCCAATCAGCTGGGTGTAAAGTGATACCTCAGAATTGTTTTGATTTGCATTTCTCTAATTAAAAAAAGATTTAAAACACTTTTTCATGTGCTTATTCATAGTTTTGATTTTTTTATCTGAAAATTGCCTATACGTGTCCTTTGACCTTTGCCAATTGGGAGAATTGCTTGATTTTTTGTACAATTTATTTAGCTCCTTACAAATTTGAGTAATTAGACCTCTGTCAGAGGTTTTTGTTATAAAGGTTTGTTTCCCAATGTGTTGCTTCCCTTCTAATTTTGATTGCATTGCTTTTATTTGTAAAAAAAACTTTTTAATTTAATATAATCAAATTTTTTTTATTTTACATTTTGTAATATTTTCTAACTTTTGCTTAGTCTTAAAATCTTTCCTTTCCCATAGATCTGACAGGTAAACTATTCTATGTTCACCTAATTTATTTATAGGTTCCTTCTTTATATTCAGGTCATTCACCCATTCTGAATTTATATTGGTGTAGGTTGTGAGCTATTGATCTAAATCTAATCTCTCCCATACTGTCTTCCATTTTTTCCATCAGTTTTTTGGTCAGATAGTGGCTTTTTGTCACCAAAACTTAGATCTTTGGGTTTATTATAGAGAGCCAGCTCTATATGGTAGGGGTCCTCAGTGGCATTTAATGGCATCAGATTGAAAAAACAAGAAACAAAAACTGAGAACAGCCAGTCTAATTGTTTAGATCATAGCTGATCCAACATCATGGATTTTTGAGTTTATTTTTAAACTGGTTTCAAATAAAGAACACAAAGAAAGAGTCACAGCTGTGAAGGGGTTACAAAGAAAATCCTTGGAGGCTTCCAAGTAAAGATAGAACAGGGTCCAAGGCTGAATATCAGCAAGCAAATTCTGAGAATTGTAAATATATTCTATAGATATCATAAATGAATTGAGTCGTATTTTTTATCAGGAGAACTGCACCTGGATGGAAGAAGTCCTGTCTAGCTCTGACCTTGGCTGACTTAAGAATATTCTTAGAGTTTATGGATCTTAATTTTTCTTGTAGAGGAATTGTTAACCCAGTAATTGCTGGTTTGTTTAAAGCTTTCCAATGGGACCTATAATGTTATTAAGAAAAGCTGTAGATCTGAAAAAGAGTCAAAAGAGGAGCCTCAGATTTTTACCTTAGATGGCCCATTCTATCTGCATCTGACAAGCAGTGCAGAAAAATCATACACACAGTTTTACTTGCCAATGATTTTATAACGGGATCCAGATAAAATACCTATTACAGACTCTATTTCTCTAAATGACTCCTAATTGCCTCCTGGAGGGGTCATGTTGTTTTTGGATTAACCAACCTGCTGGTACCAGAGCTTTTCAGGGCTCAGGTGACCAGGACCAAACACAAAGACGGCCTCAGCCTGGATTGGTCATGTAGGGAATCCAGATAACAGGCCCTAAATTTGACCCTGTTTCTCCAATGGCTTTCTACAGTTTATCATACGCTGTCTTGCTGAGGTCATTTACCCCAAGTCTATTCCACTGATTCTCTCTTTTGTCTCTTAATCAGTATCAAATTGTTTTGATGATCACTGTTTTATTGTACAGTCCAAGATCTGGTACTGCTAGGCCCCTTTCCTTCACTTTTTTCTCCATTATTTCCCTTGATATTCTTGACCTTTTGTTCTTCCAAATGAACTTTTTAATAGTTTTTTTTTTCTAATTCAGTAAAAAATTTCCTTGCTAGTTTGATAGGTATGGCAGCACTAAATAAGTAAATTAATTTGGGTAGAATTTTCATTTTTATTATTTTTGCTCATTCTGCCCATGGGTAATTAATGTTTTTCCAATTGTTTAGATATAGTATTAATTGTGTGGAAAGTGTTTTATAGTTGTGTTCATATAATTCCTGTGTTTGTCTTGGCTGATAGATTCTTAAGTATTTTGTATTGTCTAGGGTAATTTTAAATGGGATTTCTCTTTCTAACTCTTGCTGCTGGGATGTGTTGGAATTTACTTAGTTTTAAATGTTCTTGATGTCTCATAGAGTCACTATCTTCCATCTGACCAAACTAATTTTAAGGAATTATATTCTTTAGTCAAAATTTATGCCTATTTCCCCTAAGCCTTTAATTCAGTTTTTTGGTAATTATCTTGCCTAGTTCTCATTTATTTACTTCATTTTCTCCTATCACTTTTATTTGATGTTTAATTTTTTTCTGCTCTTTTTAAATCTCTAAACTCTTCTAGGATTTCTTGCATAGAATTTGCTATTGCCTTTGTGGCCTTGCAAATAGATGTTGTTGAGTCACTGTCATCTGATTTTATGTTTTGAGCTTCCCTATCACTGTAGTAGGTTTTTTTGGTTGTTTGTGCATTTTCTAGACTATTTCCTGATTTTGAATTTTTTTTTTTGTTAGAGTTGGACTGTTCACCTAATGACAGAATGGAGATGATCACTTTGAACTTCAGATTTTTATAACTTGCTGCTACTTTCACAATTTGGTCTGTGAGCCTGAAAGATTTTGGTACTTCTAAAATAGCATGTTCTAAGGATAGGTTTGTCATTTTCCTCTTGGTATTAACTCTAGATTCTGGTCACTAACCAGATAAGACTCCCGCTTCATCACAACCAGAACCGCACCTCTCCTCTTTGAAGCTATGACTCAAAATCCAAAAAATGGGAAAAAGGAACTGACAAGTAATGCTAGCGATAGAATAGAAATTCCTTTGAATTTATTTCCAAACATGTGTTTGATCCTCTTATGTTGTTACCTCCAACACCAATTTTGAGTGCTTCTTCTGTCTCATTTGTCGTATCATACAGTTACAACCCTGATGTCCACAGAACACTATTTCTGTCTATCCTTCTAACCTGCCGTGGGCTGGAAAAAATGTGTCATTGTGACTTTTTCTTTAATTCAGCTTAGATTTTGGTGTGATAGTCTTTTAAAAAATCTTTTGTGTTAAAATAGGAAAGCTGGAAAGCTTGCATGAAATGCTCACTTAAATCTATTATCTTAGATCCACCCTCTCAACTAATGACTATTGATTTCTCTTTTCCTAATGTCATGTCTAACTTCAAGATGAATTGGTGTGATAGGTGTATATAGTTAGCAAAGATGATGTATTATAATTCTTATAAATATTTTATCTCAAAAAAGGTGTCCCTCATGATGAAACTCTTCTCTAAGAATATATTTCTATCTTTGCTCAAAAATTTTCTGAAATACCTACACTATCAAAAAGAAGACTTCCCAAGGTACTAGTGTATAATGCAACTCATTTCATCCAAAATTAGAAATATGTCTGGGGGATGATGTTACCTATCATTTGAAAGGATGAGGAAGAATTTAGTTTTATCAGAACAGAGTATTATTTCCAGGGAATTTTAAAATCTTTATCAATGGTTTCTTATATCAGTATAATGACTTATTTGATTATTAAATTGAAGGATACTTGCATTGACTTTCACATACCATTTTTATTCTTGCTAGCTTCATGGAACTTACACAAGTATCTGACAAGCTGTAAGTATTTTCTCACTTTGCTATGATACCTTGGCAGCTTTCAAAGATGAAAAATGATCTAGTTTTTCCATTGATGCATCAGTCAATGGCTGAAGATTCAGATGAAAAGACAAAACAATAATTTCCTCTGGCACTTGATTCATATTCCTTCAAAAATGGTGCAACTAAAAGTCTTAATTTGATACTTTGTTTTAGTAGGTTCTTTTCTACTTACAGGTTAGCTGTTTGGCAACATTAAATGGACAAATCATCTTTTAGGCTAAAATTGTGCCCAGTTCCATATCTGCTTTTTTTTACAAAAAGTAATCTGGCTTATGCCTCTATGTAGAGATTGAATATACCAAGGAAATGTAGGTATATATAAGTAATTTTTCAAAATACTTGTTCAACTCAGAGTCACAGGAATATTCTGAAATGGAAGACTATGAAACAAGAATTAAAATGAAATTCAGATTAAATTGTAATCAGAATGGTGAACTATAGTTTTAAAAAAGAAAGAATTTTAAATAAGAGGCATATATTCTTAGGAATTGCTATAAAGGAAGAAAATATTATACTTCTTAAATTTCATCTTGGCATTTTATTTATTAATATTATAGTAAAAATCATAGAAAAAAGACAGAAAGAATGAAGAGGGGAAAAATTTATGGAAAATAAATTTAATTGCTCATTTATATATTTATTGAATATGAGAGAGAAAAAATATTAAAAGAAATACAGTTTTTCCCCTGGCCCTCATGGCCAAATTATGGGAGAGAAATATAGAAAAAGACCAAAGAATTATCAAATCCACCTATGAACAAGGACAGAAGGCAGAAAAAAAAATTCACCAGGAATTATTGGTTAATCAGCTATACCTAGTAGAATTAAAAGTAGAGGGTTCTTAAATAGAGGTCCATTGTCTCCTAAGGCCTCTTTGAATGGACTTCCTAGAACATGGATATGAATATCCATGCACTTAGATGGTAAAAGTATGTTTATCTTCATTAATTACTTAATTAAATTTAGAATTTACTTCAGCTAATAATCTGGACAACAAATAACTGCTATTAACAATATTTGTGACTATTATCACCAAGGGAATTATAGACATTTTTATGTCATATTAGAGCTATTATAGATATCCTGAGATACTTTCTATATACTCTTTATTACTTCAAAATTAAAGTAATTATGAGAGCTACTACTGTATTATCACACCAAGATTAAATATTTGAAAACATTTAATAAAATCAATTTTCTTTTAATTTTATGATTTTTTAGTTTTAAAACATTATTTTGAGAGAGGGCAAAAAAGTTTCTTCATACTGCCAAGGGACCCATAACATATTCAAAAAAGTTGATAATGCATTCTTTATAATGTCATTCATAATAACTTTCATGAATACCTATTAGTAACTAGCGAAGACTCATGATCACTAGAGTGTAACCAATTAGATCTTAAAGCAAGGCATGACCAAGGGTATTCTTTCTCTTGATTCTATCACCACATAAGATGTTAACTTTGCTAAGATTGTTGAATAAGCATAAGCAGGTGGAGGTAGAAGGGTGGGAAAGAGAATTCTTGGTTGCAAATTATTCACTATCTAGAGGAGAAAATAAATAAAGGGTTAAATAGACTGATTAAGAATCAAAATGTCTGAGTTATTAATACTCTAAATTGCAGAAGTTATTCAAGAATGGAAGACAATTTCTAGAAGCTACTAAAGAAAAGGGAATAAATGCAAGGGTGATAATCACAATTATTACTAAATGTCTCTGATACATTCTAATCTAAAGGATCACCTTGAGTACTCTGCTTATTGAACTCTGGAAATTCTTAGAGGGTTCATAACCTATAGTATAATTGCCAAAATGTTTAGTCCTGAAGAAATTGAGTAATAATGAATGAGAGTTTCCTAGAAAAGCTGCTTTTTTCTTCCTTCCTTCCTTC
>NC_058130.1:452323124-452344229 GCF_016433145.1 Gracilinanus agilis | reverse complement strand
CTTTCTTTCTTTCTTTCTTTCTTTCTTTCTTTCTTTCTTTCTTTCTTTCTTTCTTTCTTTCTTTCTTTCTTTCTTTCTTTCTTTCTTTCTTTCATAATAAATGGAGTGGTGATGCTACCAAAGCTATAGCTTTCATTATAGTTAACTGAGGAACATATGATGACTAGTTGTAATAGGAGCACACTCCACTCACAAGACTTATGGTACTGCAATGATAGATAGTTAAGTGGAGCAATGCCTAGAGCACTGAATCTGGAGTCAGGAATATCTGAATTCATATCATATCTCAGATGTTTACATTTTTCATGACCCTGGACAAGTTATTTACCCTCTGTTTGCTTCAGTTTTTCCAACTGCAAATGGGAATAACAGCAACAGCCTCTTTGCAGAATTGTAATGAGGTTCAAATTAGATAATATTTGTTAGCCCAATGCCTGGTACATAGTCAGTACTATGTAAATTATCTTCCCATCCCTTGTCTCAATGAGAGTATAGTTAGTACTGATATTTCACCTTCTGCCTCATATTTTTTACAGAATCATAGTACCACCATTAGTAGTTATGCATCTGAGATTTCTTCTAACTAGATATATGATCCTTTAGTATTATATGAGGAAAAGAAGTCAGGGAAGAATAGTCATGCTTCCTCCCCTTTCTACCCAAATTTAACAATGCACAACACTTGCATCAGTAAACAGAGGTTTAAGACAGTGTTGACAATAAATGAACTACAAAGAGCACAGCTATAAATATTTTTGTACAAATCTTCTTCCCTTTTCTCTTTGGGGTATAATCCCAGCAGAGTTGTGACTGGATTGAAAGGCAGGCAGTTTTATTGCCACCATCCTTGGGCAGTGCTAGGCAAATTGAAAGTCTGTAATTGGTTCCTGTAAAGTGGAGGAAGGGACAGGAAGTGATATGGAAAAACTTCCTGTACAGGAGTTTCTACTTTGGACTTATTCCTTGGAGATGGCTTCTCCTTTGGACTGCTTCTTTGGAGGACATTGCCTTTTGGACTTCTTCTTGGATCTTCTTTTACTTGGGTGTTCATCTTCAGAGACTCTGCATTGGTGAGCTGGGTGAGTAGCTGGCCTACCTTTCCTGGCTTCTGGAGAGATTGGTTCCTGGAGTGGCCTTCCTTTCCTGGAGGAGACTGCATTGCTGAAGACACCACCAGGTCCTCTGACTGAAGGTTACTGAGCCCTGCTGGGGCTGAGCCAGACACTAGAGCAACACTTTGGGTGACATTTCTTTACCCTCTTCTTATATTTTTCCACTTTCACTCTTTCCACCTCTTTGTAAATAAAGCTATTAAAATTCATTTTGACTTAAGCTATATTTTTAAATCAGTGACCACAATATTACTTTAAAACTTTCATATTAGCATAAAAACCTAAATTTTATATTCTTACAGCTGTAAGGATTGATGATCTGGAGGATTTCCATATGAACTTGTAGATCCCCAATGAACTATTGCAGAGTGAAATGAACAGATCCAGGAGAACATTGTACACAGAAAGTAAAACATTGTGGAATAATCCAATGTGATGGACTTTGCAATGAAATAAGCCAGGACACTCCTGAAGGACTTATGGGAAAGAATGCTGACCACATGGAGACAAAGAACTATGGGAGTAGAAATGCAAGAGCAAAACATATTACTTATCACTTATCACATGTATATATGGGTATGTGATTTGGGGTTTAGGCTTTAAAAGATCTTTCTATAGCAAAAATGAATAATATGGAAAAAGGAGTCAAGTGATGACATTTGTACAACCTAGCGGAATTACTTTTTGTCTCTGGTGAAGAGAAAAGAGGAAGGAAGGAAAGAAAATGACACATATAAATGTTGAATAATATTTTAAGATAAAAAGTAATTTAATTAACAAAAAATACAATTTAATAAAATTTAAGAAAGAATATGAATATCAAAGCTAAATAAAAACTTATGATTTAGATAATAATCTCTACATTAAAAGGAAAAAATATCTAATATATGTGATATATGTATGTGTATACATGCCTGTTTTTATATATTCACACAAATATATATCTGTATATTAATGCCAAATAAATTACGTACATAATCCCTGTCATATCATCAAAGAGAGATAATCATTGACAAGATATTTTTTTAAGAATTTTTCATTTTTATGCATTCTATTTTTCCAGGGGCCTTTTAGGCAAAAGAAAGATTTAACTTTTAGAAAAAGAGAAATAGAATCATAATTTATAGATGTTTTTCCAGTATTCAGATAATAGAAAGCAATTGGTCTTTTGTGGGTCAAGAAGATTTACCTCAGTGTCAAAAAAACCTGGTTTCATGATACATTGTGACATATATCACATATGTCAAAGTGACAACTTCACAGTTTTCCAGGCAACTACTTAAAAATTGAAGAGCAAGTAAGGATTTGCATTTATATAAAAGGTTTCCTCTTCTGGGTACTATGAGTACAAATAATATCATAGGCTCAATCCCTACCCCTCTCCCTTTAACTACATATACATAATCATAAGTATAGTTATTGCTTGAAATGACCATTTCCTAACATTTCCATAAATGCTTCTATGTAAAAGCATAATGTCCTCTACTTTATCAATCATAAAACTATTTGAAATACTGCCATAATTTCTTTTTGACATCTGAATTTTTGTTTTTAAGTTTCAGAAATGGAAAGCAATGTCATGTTATTATATTCTGCAGACTTTTCTTTATCTATTTAACTTCTGAGGAATAGTCTCGTAAGAAAAGCAGACTCCCCCCTACCATTACACTCCAGGCTCGCTGTTTACTGATGTTTGACACATGTTAAAAATGAGAGCTTAATAAGTTATAATTATGTGCTTGCTGTGTCTATGAGTAGATGAGTGTATTACACAAAGTCACAAAAGAGGTAATGCTCAAACAAATACAAAAATAACTCTTGTAAAGTGCACTTTAACATCAAGACTCTTTGAAGGAAATGCATTAAGCCCATGTCAGTAATCTGAGGGGAAATATTGCATGACCAATTTAGTTCAGAATAAGTTTTGTTGAATCTGTTTCACTAAACATTGAACCTTCATTTATAATAAAATACTGTTATTTTGGAGAACTTTAAAATATATCTTTCCCTTCTAGAATTCTGCAAGTAAGAACATTTCCACTTTCTATTATTTAAAATCTAACACTTCAAATTCAGTAGACAAATCTTAGCCCATGCTTAGGAAAAAAAGGAAGGGGATGCTGACTGCTTTTCCTATGTCCCTACCCCCAACAAAACTTCCTCCCGTTCATAAGAAAAAGGAGGCAAGCCAGCTCCTCTACAGCTGCAGATTATCAAGTAGTTGGGTTAGGCACAGCTAGCTGAACAATGCCCCCTCCCTTTTTAATTCTCAACTTAAAAGACAACAAGCCAATCCAATAAGAGGAAACATAATGTCTAAGTCTCTTTGCATTCTGATCCCCAGACATTGATCCTTTTTCTCCCTGTTCACTAACTTTCTCTTTTGTCCTTTATTCCAAGTTAGCTTTTACCTGCTAAAACCTGTTACTGTTCTTTGCTTTTTCAACTCTAAAATGTCATACTTCTTTGCTTCTGGCCCTCTTGGGTTTTGCTTTGATTACCCTGGTTCTGTTCCCTCCATTACACCTTGGATAAATCCCCTTATTCTAGACTTGTGATGTATCACCGATGGAGGGGCTGAGGAAAATGAGAAGCCTTCAATTTTACCATAAATATTTCCTTGCTAATCACTTAGTTCTCTAGGCCATCTCCCCTAGTAATTACTTTTGAGCCCAGTAGAGAAAGATCATGTCCATGTCATCACCTCTTGGATCTCTGAATGCATTCTCTACCATTGCTCTTATTCAATACATGGCCAGTTGTGCAACTTGCAGTATTTCTAGGGAAGTAAAGACATGCAAAATACTCCCTTCCAGAGTAATACCATCAAGGAGCAGCAAGATCTTCAGAACCAAGAGCCCCAGATACTTTTAGAAGCCTTGTGTTCTATGCTTTTCTCCTCTATAATACTAAACATTCCTATGTCCAAAGTGGCTAGTTTGCTCTGACTTGTATATGCTGATTCTGAAGATGATACAGAAGTAACTTCAGTATAGGTTTTTGTCCAGCTTTTTAGAGTGGGAGTCCCTATTCATTTTTAGCACCCATCTCAGCTGAGACCTGTTATTCTACTTTCAGCTAATGAATATAAATAAAATCTAAATATAGGCAGCTCTCTGCCCTTTATCTGGGGCTCCACTACAGATTTGGTTTTCTCTTTTTGGTGGGAACTCATTAAAATCACATGGACTTGCAATACTCTTCAACTGGTTGATACTTTAATGAATCGGAACTAAAGTTTTTAAAAAGGAAGTAAATAGGTGGCTCAATGAATAAAGTTCTGGGCCTTGATTCAAATATACCTGAGTTTAAATCCTGCCTCTAACACAAGATATCTGACCCTGAACAAGTTACTTAACCATTGTTTGCCTTAATCAATTGCAGAAGGAAATCACAAACCATTCCAGTATCTTTGTAAAGAAAAATCCCAAAGTCAACAATGGTCCACAAGGTCTCAGAGACTTGGACTCATCTGAACAACTACAAATATATAAACTTGCATCTAAAAGTCATTAAATATTCTTGAATTGTATCCACTCTTTGGCTTCAGGCAGGTAAATAATTGTCAAATTCTCTTAAGTTTCAAAATCTATAATTTTCCTTAATTGGCAATTCTATCATTTTATTCATCTGGACCTCAAATTTTTCCATTGGCACAACTAAAATCTTAACCGTTTTAATTTAATGATTCTACTTTTGCTTTTATATATACACTAACAACAGCTGTCACTAGAATGCTTTCAGTTATAAGAATTAGAATTCTGAGACTGGCCTTAAATTAGTAAAGTTTATTAGAATTACTTGGATAGGTAAAAGCTGAGAAATAGAAAAATAAGGGTAAAATAGTCTAATCCAGTGATGGGCAAACTACAGCCTGCGGGACAGATGCAGCCCCCTGAAATATTCTATCAGGCCACTCGACATTATTCCTAATCTGATGAATACAATGAGTAGGATACACTACAATGAAACTTCGAAAAAGTTGCCTTAGAAACAGACTGACAGATGGGCATTTCCTTTCCTTTGACCCCCTCTTTAAAAAGTTTGTCCATTAGTTCTAATCTAATCCAGCAGCATCTTTCTTGGCCCATCACCAGAGAATAGAGAGCAAATCCTTCCTCAACTTGTTCCTTTTATCCTCTCTCTCACTTCTGGGTCAAATTCAGAGTCATGTCCAGTTTAAGTTCGCAGGTCACAGTCCCATGACCTTCACGTAGATGATGCAAACTCATTTAGACTCATGTAGACTTGTGACCTAATTTACCCAATGATTTCCCTCTTGCCTTCTGGGTCAAATGGTTGGCAGGAGATGAGGTCAAGGGTGAGACCACAGAAGAGTAACTTTCCTTTACACAAGTTTTAGAAAATGAAAAGTTGGAAAAAATATCCATTATTTATTTTTTGAAACCCTTACCTTCTGGCTGAAGAGTGGTACGGGGTAGGCAATGAGAGTTAAGTGACTTGCCTGGGGTCTCACAGTAGGAAGTGTTTGAAGCCATATTTGAACCCAGGACCTCTCATCTCTGTCTCTAGGCTTGACTCTCAATCCACTGAGCCACCCAGATGCCCCCCAGATATCCCCATCCCACTATTATTTCCTTTGATTTTCACTACATCTTTGTAAGTTTTGAGACAGCGATACAGGTATATTATTTGCCTTGAGGAAGAGGAGAAAAAATTGTTATAAATGTCATTACCAAAATACATACTTTGATTATCTAGTTTGTGCCAAATACAGTGATAGAAAATGGAGACACAAATATGAATGTGTTAGAGTCTTTGCCTTCAAGGAACTTACATCTCTTAGTGTAAAACAACATGAAGGGAGATAATGAATCAAATCGTACGCAAAGTAAATAAACAATAAGTTAGGTGGAAGGGGAAGCCAATAAAAAGATCACAACAGAAACAGGTGAAAGTTGGGAACTTTTGCTAGTCCATTCACAGTAAGAAAATTCTGAGTGTCCAGATGTGAAAAAAAGCCTTTTCCAGAAGCAATTCAGTAATTTTCATAGAATCATACAGAATGAAGTTTGAAGACTGTCCACAATATATGTGTATATATTTATAAATATAAAGACACATATATGTACAGGCAAACATTCAAAAATGTATACATGCTTTTGTATATGTATCCACATGTATATGTATGTGTGTATGTAGACTAATCTTCAGATATGTGTATATAAATGTATTTGTAAACACACATATGTATTGTTATGACCAAACTTCAGATTTCTCTCTGTTTCTTTTCCCTTCCCTTCCACACTTATCCTCTACTCAGAAAGTCCCCCAAGGTTTAAAAAAATTATAGCCTGCATCAATGGAAAACTGAATGTTTTTTATTTTACAGTTCCTAGATTTTCTTGTCTAAGAATTAACTTCAGCAAAAGAATATTGTGACTTCAACACATTGTTAGTCGCTACTAGTGTGATTTTAAATGATAAAACCCTGATAGCCAGAGTTGGTATCCAGGATATATCCTACAGTTTGGGGTTCTGTCTAATTTGAAGAAATGAGCTCATTTTCCATTACCAGTGAAGTGAGAAAGGATTTTGGAATTTGTTCAGTTTTATTTGCAACCATATTTACATAGCCTTGCCTGAGGGATCTCAAAGTAGATATTTGAATATGGTACTATTAGAATTCGCTAGTAACATACTGAAAAATTCAAATGAAATGTGGCCATCACTAAAGAGAATTATCACCATCAATCACTGCCATTATTTGTACTAAGCCATTATTAATTAATACAAGGATGATGAAGGGGATTTTTTCTTCCAAATCCTACCTTAGAATAGAGTCAGCTGTGAAGGAACATGCTTTTTAAAATAAGGAATATTAAATAAGTGAGGGGTTTGGAGAAGGAGTGCATAATTTGGTGAGTGCATTATAAAAATTCTCAAAGAGAATTTAGCACTGCTCTGGAATTTTTATTTGATATTTGTATCTAACTGGGTGTAAATGTCTCATTGTGTCTAGACTAGATTATTGAAAATCATTTGACAAGTGAAATACACCTGTGTTTCACACAGAAGCTTTTATTTGATTAAGAATACAACACAATTCTCTAGTGAGTAAATCCAAACGTTAAAATAATATCAACCCGCCATCTGCTGTTGCCAGCATTACTTGCTCTTCATACCAAAAAATATTGCATAATTGTACAGATCATTTGACAGACACAGTACACTGTAGGTAGGTACATTCACTTCTGGTCTCAATCCATTCAGAATTACTTTGAAGTAAAATAATTTTGCCTTGTCCAGTCGAGGCATCCTAAGACCTATATACACTTATGTATTTGTTCTAGCAAAAAATTTTAAAGAAGATATTTCTCCATTGGTCATTTCCAAAATGTATGCCTCAGTTTTCATATTGAGATTAAAACTTTCCTGTCAATATGTGAGTAGCTTGTTTTTTCTTTTGTGAGCTAGAATTGTGAATAGTCATTATTTGATCAGCCTTTCCAAAGCTTTCAAATTTATTTTTCTTAAAATTGTTTTCATGATTACATTTTTTTCTCCTGGTTGGCTTGCCTCCTGCTATGTCAGTTTAAATAAGTCAACTGAGGTTTCTTTGAAACCGTCCCTCTTGTAATTTTTTTACAGAATAATAGCATTCCATTATATTCATGTTATCAATTATTTATCCCTTGCCCAGCTGATGGACACCTACTACATGTTCACTTCTCTGCCCATACAGAAGTGCTGTTTTGCATATATGTGGTCTTTTTACACTTTCTTTGATCCTTTTACTTTATTTTCTTTTGGATAAGGTAGGCCTAGAAATGATATTTTTGATTCAAAAGGGTTGCACAGCTTTGTGATATTTGGGCACATTTCTATATTGCTTTGTAGAGATGCTCTGGTTTCTCTTCAGATCGTATAAATCTTTCACCTATATTGCTTTGTAGATTTTGGACCAATTCATAATGTCATCCAATTCATGAAAATGGACATATATATTGAAATATAGTATGGTAAATTATTTTTCTGTATTTCTTTTTTAATTTATTGTGATTTGACCCTTTTTACTTTGTGATCATAGTAATTTTCCCTTCCCTTTTATTTTGACTAATTAATTATTTTTTATGTTTTCTTCCCCAAACATCCTCTAGTTTTATTTATCAATTGAACATGATTATTTTTGCCATTTTCTTTATTTTGCCTTGACTTTCAAATTTGTATCTTGTTATTTGGTTGAAGATTTTACTTTTTTTCTGCTATAGTGGTTTTTTAAGTTATGAACCCAATTCATTTTTTTCTGATATTTTGATCAAAATGTTTTCGGTGATATATGAGCTACTTTAGGTACATGATTCAAATTTTGGTATATTTTGTCACTGTTGTTATTGTCTTCATAGAAATGATATATAGATAAACAGAAACATAGATGTATATACTATTAATTATATTTTATTTGAAGTAATCCTTTATAACAAATTTTCCCACACTATTGTCTACACTGAGATTTACTCGTCTGCCTCTCATATACTCACAAAATAATCCTTTAAGTCATTTGACAGGTAAGTCTTTTCTCCTAATCTATCTTATTTTGTGATTAGCAATTAAATACATATTATGATACTATTTGACCTTTCTGTTTTCATTTTCCTCCAGCAAAAATTTGAAAATAAGGAAAAAATAAAATTCATTTATTTTCATACATACACTTGCCTTGCCCCCCCCAATATAAACCTACTCTGTTCAAGTCAGTATCCTATATCCTTTAAGCTATAGGAAGACAGAAAGAAAATTAGATAAAATGCTATAGAACTTATTCTATTAGAACTGAGAAGATCTTTAACTAATCTGGGTGACAATATTTTCCCCTAGGGCATCAAATTCATAGTCTTTCACAAGTTAGAAAAAGCAAAATTAAGATTTAGCATGATCCATTAGTTAAAAGAGAAAGCTACCAGTTTCCTCTCATGTGTCCATGCATGGGAGCATGCAAAGGCAGTCTCATATTTGCACATGCATACCCACAACTGAGAATGAAATCAAGTTTCCTATTATTTTTATGCCTACTTTGTTGTATCTGTCATGGGTAAAAACAAAAACCCTATTAATTCTTTAAGACTTGGACAAGGTTAGAATGTCATCTTCAATTTAGAGTTGGAAAGGGCATTTTTGGCCATGCCCAACTTTCTTATTTTCCATATATGAAAAAACTTACATAGAGATTAAATGAACTACCTGAAGTTAAATAACTAGGAAGTATTTGAAACTCTGTTTGAACCTAGGTCTTTCTGACTTCAATTCCTTTTAAAAAAGGGAAACATTTAAAAAAAACAAGTTACTAATTATTTCCTTCCTTTAGCCTCTCTCCCACCTGGGAAAGGTAAGCAATATAAAACTCATTTTGCATGTGAAATCATGCAATACATTCTATATCATCCAAGTCACAAAATAACCCAAGAAAAATAAAGAGAAAATTATGCTTTGATTTGCACACAAAGATAATAAATTCTACTTCTGGAGGTAGATAGTAATTTCCATTATGTGTCTTTACAAATTGTCTTGGATCATTGTGTTGATTAAAGTAGTTAAGTCTTTCATAACCAAACATACTTACTTTATTTATGTTACTGTGTAGAATGATTTCCTGGTTCTGTTCCCTTCATTTCCCATCATTTCATCTAGGTCTTGCAAGGTTTTTCTGGAAGCATGATTTCGATTCTTTACTCTGTTCAAATAACACCACCTACAGAATGCTATGTGATTTCAAAGAACTGAATCATCTTTTTTCCTTAGGATATTAAAGAAAGATTAAAGACCAAACACCTACACTTATCAGTAAGCATTTGAAAGACTGCTCCAAGTAACTTATAAAAAGAGAAATGTAAATTAAAACAATTATAATTTTATTAAATGCCCATTAATTTGAAATATTTGTGAAAAAGTAGAAATATTGTTGGAAAGCTACAAGGAAGGAAGATAAATACACTAATACATTGCTGGTGACATTGAAAATTTTCACAACTATTCTGAAAAGTCATTTGGATTTATGATAAACAAATGAATAAAATATTAATTTTCTTTGGCTCAGATATTATAATAATTAGTCAGTGCCCCAGAAAAGTCAAAGTAAGATAGAAAAGTGCCCTTTACACTAAAATATTTACAATAAAATATAGTGGTACTTTTTTCTCGGAACAAATAACTGGGAATAAAGTAAGTGCTCATCAAATGAGGAATGACTAAACAAATTGTGTTATATGAAAGTAAAGGAATATAATTGCTCTTTAAGAAAAATGAATTAGAAAAAAGGAAGCACTCTGATCTCATTCATAGTGAAGTAAGCAATAATAGAAACACAACATACCCTAAAATAATGTCAAGTGCAAGAATTCTAAATGAAATAGATTTTTTGTAATGATAATGACCAAATTTGATATTCAAGTGGAGTTGATAATATGTAAGTGTAGGATTTGTCTTCCATTTTCAAATGAGGTTCTAGAGATGGCTTGCTTTGTTGAACATTTTTTTCCCTCTTTTCCTTAGTGAATCTTTGTAAGGGATGACTTTCTGGGTGGAGAAGAGGAGAGGGATGTGATGCCAAAACAAAAGGCTCAGTTTTTAAAAGAAAAAGAAATATGAGTAATTCACTGGACATGGTGACAATGGATGCTTCTGGGAGTAATTAATAGTTGCCAAGTTTGAGTAGCAACATATTGGAGAGCACTGTGACCACATAAACTAAGGACCTCAGTTTTGGAAAATATTGTTGCAACAAAGGAGAAAGTTCTAATTTCTTCTTCTCCCTAAGGAGTCTTACTCTCCTAATCAGAATAATGATAAAAATAATAGGAACAAAAGGAAGGGAGAGAGGAAAGATGGGAAAATAAACAAATAAATACTGCTATTTATCTGAGTTCTTCAATAGTACCAGTTTCTGATGCAAGGGTCAATGAATGCAATAAATAGCAAGAAAGGAAGTCTCCTCTTCACTACTTATTGTTTCCTTGAGATCCAGTCTTGTATCCTGCTGGGTTATTTCTCAGTATTGCTGTCAAGAGCCTTCGATTGTTTTCAGTAGTGATTGTATTCTTCTGTAAGCTCTTTCCATAGTTGGCTTGTTCTTTACAGCCACCTGGTGCCCTGTGTGATACTTATTTGTGAGTCTCTGTCCTGACAGGGACATGGTTGGTTTTACAATGTTGTTTCTGGATAGGATAGTACCCTTATCGCCCTGAGAAGAACAATATTTCCTTACAAAGACTGACTTTTTAATCCATATTGGTCATGTAAGACAACCAGACTATTATATGTGCAAATACAGTCAATGTTGACATGAAACCTACCTCAAATTAACCACTGGCATTAACTATAGTAAGATGTTACTCGGCTTAATATCCTGGAGAACAAAGAAGCACGGATTTTATATATAATTTTTAGGTGGGGATTGTGCTGTTTGTTATTGTGTTTTCAATGGAGAAATACATCATCTGTTTACAAAATAGCTCTTGAAAAATACAAGGAGTACAGATACTATAAAACAAAGCAAACTCCAGTCATGAGATACTACGTACATTGTGCAAAAGCAACAGTCTGATCTCCCGATTATGAAAACTAGAATTAAAAAGTCACTATACAGAAAAATTCCAAGTTTCCAGAAGCAGGGATTTTAAATAGCACTGTGTGACATAAAACATGTTTAGCAACGTTGAAACTGGAAGGAAGGAGAATGAAGTGAGAGAGTTTTCATATGTAGCCTAACATTACTTCATTTCGCTTCATTTTGAATTTCAATAAGTTTTAATTATTTTATATGATGCTATTTTAATAACCGTTTTTTGAAATTTTACACTCAATGTACACCCTTTCCTTTTACTCCTCTTCCCTTTCCAACATCTGTGTTAAAATACAATACATATTTCCATGTTCATCATGTTGTGAAAGAAGACGACTATCATTTATATTACAGAAAACACCATGGAGGAAATAAAGTGAAGAAATTCATGCCTCAATCTATATTCAGATTCTGTTAGGTTCCTTTAAGGCAGTAGAGAGCTTATTTTGATATGAGTCCTTTTGAGTTGTCCTGGATCCTTACATTGATGATAATATTGTCATTCACAGTTGGTCATCATACTTTATTGCTGTTACTGTGTATACAGTTCTAGTTCCTCTCATTTCACTTTGTATCAATTAAATTAAATTGATATTTAATTAATCTTGTCCCTAATTAATGGACAACACTTAAATTTCTAGTCCTTTGTCAGCACAAAAAGAGTCTCTATGAATAATTTTGGACAAGTAGGTTCTTCCTTCTATCTTTGATCTCTTTCAGATACAAACCTAGTATTTGTATTGCCCAGTTCTGGATTGTTCTTGAGAATGGTTGTATCAATTGTCAGGTCCACCAACAGAGTATAAGTGTCCTAATTTTACCACATCCCTTCCATTTGCCATTTTTTGTCATATTTAGATAGTCTCATAGGTATGAAGTAGTACCGCAGAATTGTTTTATTTTGCATTTCTTTAATAGTGATTTGGAACATTTTTTTCCTATCACTAAAAAATTTCAATTTCTTTATTTGAGAAACTTCTGTTCTTAGCCTTTTTCTTCTTTTAATGTTGAAACAAATTTTAATAGTCATTTTCTGACATTGTGAGCTTCAGGTTCTCGTCTTCCTTCCTACTTCTCCCTCCTCCCTATAAGAACAGATAATATGATATAAGTTGTATATATGTTACCACATAATACATATTTTCATGCCCATAATATTTGAAAGAAGACAAATATCATCTGCACTAAAGAAAAAAATCATGGAAGATATAAGAAGAATGGGATACTTCAATATGCCTTTGTATTTCATGACTATGAATAACCTTTTTGGCCATGAGTCCCTTGAAACTATCTTGGATCCTTTTATGCCAAAAGTAATTTATGTTACATAAAATTATGTAATAATATGTAATTATGTTAAGTAATTCATGATTGATCATGATTCTCTATTACTATTATTGTCTACAGCATTATTCTAGCTCTGTTCCTTTCACTTTGTATAATATTATTTAAAGGTTTATTGGGTTTTTTTTTTTCAGTGACCATCTTGTTTGTCCTTTTGTATAGCATAATAGTATTCCACCACAATCATATACCCAAACTTGTTTAGCCATTCCCCAATTAATAGACAACCCTTTTTCCAGTTCTTTGCCACCACAAGAGAGCTGGTATGAATATTTTTGTACAAGTAGGTCTTTTTTCCCTCTCTTTGATCTTTTTGGAATACAGAATTAGTCATGTTAAAGCTGGGACAAATGGCATGCAGAGTGTTATGGCCCTTTGGACATGGTTCTAAATCGATCTATAGTATTAGTCTATCAGTTCAGAGCTCCACCAAGACTGTAATAGTGTCTCACTTTTATCACATCCCCTCTGACATCTATAATTTTCCTTTGAGTCATGTTAACCAGTTAGATAGATGTGAGGTGGTACTTAAGAATTTTAATTTGCTTTTCTGTATTTAATAGTGATTTGGAGTATGTTTTAAAATGACTAAAATAGTATTGATTTCTTCATCTGAGAATTGTCTCCTTTTATGCTTTGACTATCAGTTGAGGAATACTTTGTCTTCTTATAAATTTGACCCAGTTACTCATATATTTGTCCTTTTTCAAAGACACTTGTTATAATTTTTCCCAGTTTATTTTTCCCTCCTAATCTTGATTATATTGGTTTTGTTTGTGCATAGGTTTTTTATTTTAATATAGTTGAAGTTATCTATTTTCCACCATGTAAAATTCTATACATCTTGTCTAGGCATAAATTTTCCCTTATCCGAAGATCTGACAGGTAAACTATTGCATGCCCCCCTAATTTCTTCATATCACCCTTTATTTCTAAATCTGTGCATCCATTTTGATATTACTGTGGCATATGGTGGGAAAATGCATTCAATATGATAATTAGTTCAAAGGTATAATGATTTTCAAGAGTGAAGAAGTTTCCAGTGCATGATAGAGAAAATTTTTATGGAGATGTGTTAGCACGGCAACCTGGCTAACCATGAAGTCTTGGCACATATGTGAATTTGCGGGGATTGAAAAGTTATTGAAATTCTTGGAATCTGGGTGACTAAGAAAAGGATAGTGTCATTAACAGAACAATTGTGCTGTCAGGGGTACAATGTATTCTGTAGCACAAATCATTAGATCCTGTAAGAACTCTATGGATGTTTGCTTATACAGAAATGAATGACATGAAAATGAAATTAATTTGAGAGGAACATTTAAACGAAACCATTGTTTTATTTTTTTGGAAGAAACTATATTTGATTCAAATGTTGTTTTTATTTTTTCTTTTGCAAGCTTTGACTTTCTCACTGGGTTTTATGAAATCTAATTCTCTATGATGATACAATTGAATGCTGATAAAACCATCTTATCCTAACATAACGTTTATTCATGTAGACACAATGGTTTAATGGAAAGAATCCTGGGATTTTTAGTCAGTGAACTTATTTTCAAATCTCAGCTGTTCTACTTACTATCTCAGTGGTCTTAGACAAGTTACAACTTCTCTAAAACTCTTTTTTCTTTATTTGTAATATTAGAGAGTTGACTTTAATGGATTCTCTTTCAAGACTTTTCTAGCTGTATAGCCTATGAACATTTTCAGTCTATTTTAATTTATTATGTTTACAATTATTATCCTTTTACTTTAATCTCCTATAGGGCTCTCTCCCTGCTCATATTCACAGGTTGGGTATCTCTATCTAATATCAGTTTGATGCCCTCTTTGAATCTGTACTTTTAAAACGATAATGCATAAAACAAAAGCTTTTATTATGGTGACTTAAGATACGGTACAAAACTTTGCCCACATAAACCTGGGGTTCATTTTCCTGCAACTATATACAGCATCATTGGGAAGATCAAACTTACAATGAAAGTATACTGTGCACTGTATACAATAGTATACATATAGCAAACATGTGTCCAAATTTAATCATGTCACCAGCAGTGCAGAATCCTATTGTTCTTTCTCTCCTCTCTTCAATCCCTGAGCAGAGCATCTCTGCTGGATAGGTTTCTTAAGTGAGCTCCTGGGGCATACTTCTCTACTCAATGTGACTCAATTATTCCATAGTTAATGATCTCTTGACTTCATGGCTGGTTCTTTTCTCTGCTATCAAGAGTCACTCTCTTGAGCACTCTTCTGTCTCAACTAACTGATTAGAGAATGTCTTGATTTTTTTAAAGGACTACCAGGACGTCAAGGGCTAACTGCCCTCTGATTCTATCAGATTTCCTGTAGAATTTTTTCACAAACTTTAGAGAATGGTAAAGCCACCTTTTCATTGTTTAGGGCTTGATTGTTGAATTCTTTCCACTTCAGGATTGTAAGATTTTTTCTCTTTTACTTTCATCTTTTTTTTTTGATGACATCAGTTGGTGTAAGTGTGTGTTTGCGTATGGGAATCAAATGATGGGAGTGTTCAGATAGATCCCTGCTATAAACCAGATTTGATTTTATTCATAATACTTGAATGGTCTGTTTATTAATACAGGAAGTTTAATCTTAGTGCTTTCTTCATGTGTTTTGCTTCATCAACTTAAAAATTGAATTCCAAATATTAAAAATCTATTCAGTTTATTAGTGACAAATTCCAGGAAAGAATTATAATGAGTTCATCATTATAGAGGTATGCATGTGGACAGCTTATAGGTGTACTGAAACATAGCCATATAATGTCTGTGACATAAAGTAAAGTCCATGCCTATATGGGTGGAACCCTGTTAGAGAAAAAAATGGAGCATTTAGCAATAATCACATATGGCATGGATGTCCCTGAAGAGGGAATATCCTCTTCAATGATAGCCTAGGGGCAGCGAAGTATTGAATAGTCAGAATCTCAGGAAAGGACAATTAAAGATAATGGCAGAGATAGGGAATAAAGTTGTGATTTCACTAGGGAATTACTAGGTGAAGAAGCTTGTTATTTATTTATGCTGGCACCTTTTTGCAAACTTATATTCTTAGCTACCTAGTGCACTAAGAGATTCCTTGACTTGCAAAGAGTCACAAAGAAAGTATATATCAAAAGTGGACTCAAAAGGAGGCCTTTCTGGCTTCAAAGACAATTCTAGAAGTCAATTCATTCTTTTCCTTGAGGAGAGCAGCCACATAGATGAGAAACCAGATGCACTGAAGCATTACTTATATTTTCATGAAGGAAATACTTTTACAAAAAGGAAATCTGAATTTAAATGGAAAATTGCTTGACTATATCCTTTCAACAAGCATTTTCCATAGGCAATTTATTTAAGTCTATTTGCTAATTATCTGCCTGGTCAGAGGGTGAACTATGTGATGTCTCATTGCCTTCCAGCTGTTCAACATGATACTAATTTGGGATAGAGAAGAAAACTAGGACAGTGTCTCAGATGGCTAATTAGGATTTCCATTGGAAAAGAGGCCTATAAAAATATTGGGTACACTTTGAGATTCTATTGTTCTACTCACTTGAGGAAGATACTGCTTTATTTGGGTTTCATTATTTCTGAAGTTTGGGTAGCTACATGGTACATTGTATAAAATGCCAAACCTGAAGTCAGGAAGATTATCTTCCTGAGTTAAATCTGACCTCAGACACTTAACTTGCTATATGACACTAAGCAAATTACTTAACCCTGTTTGCCTTGGTTTCCTTATCCAGAAAATGAGCTGGTAAAGGGAATGGAAAACCACTCTAGTATCTTTTCTAGGCAAATAAAAAATGAATCAGGAATACTTGAACATGACTGAAAATGATTGAACAACAATAAAAGTTAAGAAGGTTAAATCCACTGGAATAAAATAATGCACAGATATGAAGGGAGTCAAACCCCCTTGATCAATCAATTTTAAAAACAAAACGAAACAAAAACATTAACTGCTGACTATGTACCAGGAACTGTGTTAAGTACTATGGATACAAAGATAAATTTAAAATAGTCTATGCCCTAAAGAGCATATGTTTTAAATAGAGAGACAAAATGAACATATATAAACATCTCCGTAATTTATTAAAAAATGAATATAACATAATATTGAACAAGAGGGCATAACACATCAGAGAATCAGGGAAAGCTTCACATAAAAGTTAATAATGAGCTTAGTCTCAAAGCTAACCAGATATTGAGAAAAGGGATCATTGAAGAGGGATTATATTCTAGGGATGGGGGATAGTCTGCACAAAGACAAGAAGGTAGGATATGGAAGGTTCTGTGAGAGAAACAGAGGATCAATTGATCACAGACTTGAAGGAGGGCTGTATATAGTACATGAAAGAGGTAGCTATGTATCAAAGAACTAGAGTTTGAAGAGATTTTAATGTAAATTTATTTGATCCTGGAGGTAATACATTGCTTCTGGATGTTATTAAACAGGATAGGACCATGATCAGATTACATGTGCTTTAAGGAAATCATTCTGACAACTGAACGTTTCTGGAAAAAAGAGTAAGAGAATTTAAGAAATAATAGAGAGCAAAGGACATGAGAAGAAAGAAATCAGCAATAGCATAAAATGGAAGAAATAGAGTTGATTAAAACTAACTTCTCTAACTTCTTTTTCCTTATCTCTTTACTTTGCAGGAAATCATAAAGCACACCATAGAGAAAGGAGAGGAATTTATCCTTATAGACTACAGTGAAAAAGAAGAATGAAGATATCATATTTACCCTACTCTTTAAAGAAATAATTAAGATATTGGAGACTTTTTTTAAATTTCTCATCTTAGCACTCTCAGCGATATAGTAGGATATTTAGCTTTGGTATTTGATAAAAATACTAAAGAAAGAACAGAAGTTGTTTTTCTTCTTTTGCATTCTTCTCTCTGCCTTTCCATCTTTTCTCTTCCTCCCTTTTCCTCTTCTCTCTTCATTCCATGCTACATACATATACAAGTAAACTTACCTAAAATATTTATACACAAATATATAATATGTGAAATCTTATCTCTTGATATCACATTTATGTCATATTAGATTGTACCATACCATCCTGCATGGCTGTACCATTTTCTTTCTCATTCTTTCCTATATATTATCTAATATAATAAGCAAGACTTACTAAAAGACTTTTATGTTACAATTTGTGTAGCAGTTAGGATGATGAGAATTAGCACCACCTCCTTTTCTCCATTATACAAATGACAGATGTTAAAACTCTAGAGGTCAACATAGGAGCCTAAATAAATGGGAAGCCACCTAGTTTCTGAATTATTAGTGCCTGAGGCACCCATTGATCTATTTTCATCTTTAATCCAATCTAGCATATAGTTGTTGGCATATCTTTTCTTTTCTTCTCCTTCTAGTTTTCCTTCTCTGTTGCTTTATCCTCTTTCCCTCTCCTCCTCCTCCTCCTTTTCCTTCTCTCTCTACTCCTCCTCCTTCTTTCTTCTTCTTCTTCCTATCCTCTTGCAGATATTCTGTGATATAAAGCTATGTATTTCAATACTTTTGTTTTACAAAAATGTATAAAATCCCCTTTTTAAGTGGCAGGCCAAAGGTTCTTCCTGTAATCATATTTCTAAAAATTGAATAAAACTAAAATAAAATGTAAGGATTAGTTATGCTTGCCTAAAGGCAACTAGGCCAATAGTAGTTAATATTTTAAAAGTCTGTAAATATTTGATAACACATCACTGTATTTGTATGTAGTCTATAGGACTCTAAAGAAAGTTTACTGCAAAGAGTGAATGTTAGGTCTACTCTATCCAGATTAACTCTAATTACAAAAAGGTCACATGGAAAAGAGCCCATCCCATACACTGAACAGGTTGTTTCTGCTTTCCCCCATCACCATTAATAATTTCAGTCATCTCATTGGACTACCGTGAACATAATTGTGGATTAGAAAAGTATAGTAAACTCCATTATGTGACTAGGATTTCATACTTGATCTTTCTTGTAATAATAAACGAATGTGTCAAATAAAGTCTATCCTGAAGCTCACTAGGAAAAAATGAACTTACTTTTCAAAAGTAATTTTGCAATTTAAAAACTTCCATAGAAAGTTATCTACCATGCTTCAAAGCCTGCAAAAATCTCCTAGTTGACTAGACAATTTTTAAGGCCTGTATATTGATAGAATAATTCTGTAACACTGTTTGTTTGTACATGTGAATATAATAGATATTGTAGATGAAAACCCAGAAATTCTCATTTATTTTCTCTTCTTCTTTCACATGTATCATTAATATTTTTGTCATTAACTTTAAATAGGTTTTCAGCAATTTAACAAGAAAAATCTGGATACCTGACAAAGCCTTTCTCCAGAATAGTCTCCATAAGTCTAACAAAATAACAGGAAATATAATTCCACTCATCTTATCTTTGGAATTAAACTGAATTTATAATTCAAAATTCATTACTTATTCCATCACATTTACATCATCATCATTCACCAGAATGAAACAAATCTTGAATATAGAGAATATTTATTCTTTTGTGTGAACTATTGAGAAATATATTTCATTTTAATTCATGAATATCTTTTTGTATTACTTGAGGTATCTTGTTGTATCAACGCAACTGGAGGATACACAGGATAGAGAAACAGACATGAAGTTGGGAAGATTAGCTATATGATCCTGAATAAGAAAGACACAATTTCTGTCTCTCAGAGTTTCTTTAACTGTAAAATGGAGGTAACAATAGTACCTATGTTTTAGAGTCATTGATGTGACAATACTTGAAAAGAATTTGGCAGAGTACTTGACAAATATTAGGTACTTAAAATGCATATATCTTCCCTTCTTTATGGCAACACAGATAAGCAAATTTTATTAATTTATCAGGTGTACAAGAAGCAGTTTAGCAAAATGTAGAGGTAGTTAACTTCAGAGTTAAGAAGGTATGCATTCAAGTTGACCTGATGTATAATTGAACAACATATCACTCAAATCCAATTCCCCAGGCCACTCAAACTTTATAATAAAGGACTTTATACACCATGAGTATCCTGATCCAATATGACTTCATAAAACTGAATGTGAAACATGCTTCACACTCTTGTCTGCAAAGAAATGGTTGACTTGTGGTACAAAAGGAGTAATACTTTTTATATACATAGTCAATGTTTTTTTTTCCTTATAGTAATAATTTGTTAAAAGAATTAGTTCAATAGAGATCTGTTGTTATTGGTAAATAAATAATATATAAAGATAATAGTGTATTAGTAAAGTATCTAAAATAAAATAATACTAGTGTTAAATGATTTTTGTCATAATAATCCAAATTTATATAGCAATTGAGCACAGGAAAATACTTAAATTTTTATATAAATCTTAGTTGTTGCTTTTATAGCTATTTTTAAATCATTTTACATATACATTTCTTCATTCAGTCCTGACAATAACCCTTTGAAGCAGGCATTTACAAAAACTTATCGTCACTTTCATCTTATAGATGGAGAAAATAAAACTCAGAAAGAGTAAACAGTTTTCCTGGCATCACAGAGCAAGTACTGTTAAGTATTTGATGGTTTCCTTCACTTTAAAAAGTGGCAGTAAGGAATAAAGTCCAGCTCTTCAACCTCCAAGTCTAGTGTTCTTTAAATTCTCCCTTATTTCCTGTTAGACTTTTTTATTTCAAAGAAGGGCTTTATATGAGACTTACCTATGTTTTTGGATCTTTGTTTCCTTTTATTAAGTTTCACTCCTTCCCCTTCAGTTTAATTTCCACCCCTATCTCTTCTGGTATGGATTTCATCTTTCCAAAATTAAAAAGGAAAAAAAATCAGCTTAATGAACCATTAACCAGCAGCTCTGATTTCTTTCTTCAGTAAATAAACAAGACTATTCTGAGAGCTAGAATTTTTCCTCTCTTCCCTTACTGTAATAAATAAATAAATAAATAAATAAATAAATAAATAAATAAATATTTAAAACATTAAAAAAAACTTTTTCCAATTAAGATTTTTTTCATTGTCAATTTCCTTGTATTTTAATTCATTTCAAAATATGTACAAGTGGAAAAGCTAGATAGACCA
>NC_058130.1:452270276-452322873 GCF_016433145.1 Gracilinanus agilis | reverse complement strand
ACACATATATATATATGTGTGTGTGTGTGTGTGTGTGTGTGTGTGTGTGTGTGTATGGATGGATGGATGTAAGTATGTATGTATCTTTTGCATGTTCAGGAACAAACTTTCTGAAATTGAGAAAAGACTTGAATCCCTCACTTCCAGAATCCAATTCCAATGCCATTTTAAATAATCTGCCACTCTAACGTCACAGGAAAACAGTCAGGGCATTCCAATCTTTGATAGTATTAAGTTGCAGATGAAGTAATAAAAAATTTAGAGTAGATAATTGTCCCAGCATAGATTTCAGATTGTCTATAAGAGTACTTTCCATATTGTGCTGTTTCTGTTTTTAAGCTG
This sequence comes from Gracilinanus agilis, assembly GCF_016433145.1. Taxonomy (NCBI): domain Eukaryota; kingdom Metazoa; phylum Chordata; class Mammalia; order Didelphimorphia; family Didelphidae; genus Gracilinanus; species Gracilinanus agilis. The sequence goes on along the minus strand of NC_058130.1, from coordinate 452,322,531 downwards.
CTCAATTCTGGCTTTTAGGACATTATTTTTTGTTTTGTTTTATGTGTGCCTCTATTTCTAGATGACCTATTTTGCTTTTTAAGTTCTTTCCCCAATTTTCTTCAACCTCTCTTAATTGTTTTTCGAATTGTGTTTTGAGTTCTTCCAGAGCCTGGGTGCAATTTACTGGAGTTCCTGATTTTTCGCTTGGTGTTCCTTGATCCTCCTCTCTTCCTTTTGTTCCTTATTCATTACCTGAAAAAAAAGTTGTTGATCATAATTTCTTTTTTTTTTTATTTTTCTGCTGTTTGCTCATATTTTTTTTTCCTTCTTCCCTTCTCCTTATTGGTTGTATTCTTGCTCCTCTGTTTTTTTGCTGATTCTGTGAGTTTGGGCTTTTCTGCCCTGAAGGAGCTTCTTCTCTGCTCAGCTGATTAACTGGATTAGGCTGATGGAACTGACTAGTTGTATTAATGTAGCCTCAAGCCAGATCTTCACCAGTTTCCAGCAGAGGCTGAAGGTGAAAGTGAAGGTGTGGAGGCACAAGGGAGTTATCCTTAGTGCTCCCCTATACTCCTTTCTGCCAGCTGCCTCCCTGGCAGCTTCCCAGTCAGAGCCCTGAGCTTCCTGTGGTGGTACCAAGGCACTACTCTGTGATTGTAGCCTTTACCCTAGGATCCCACAGTCAGCTGAATTCCTAGCTCAGGTCTCAGTGCAGTAGGTGGGGGAGGGGTGTTGGATCTTTCTCTTATACCTGAGAATTTGACTTTATCTGCCTACCTTTCAGGTTGGATCGAACAGGAGATAGCGGTGGCTCTGTCCCACTGCTGAGCCTGGTTCTCTATCCACTCTGCACCCTGGCTCCTCTGGTTTTACATCAGCTCATGAGACTGGGCCCCTCTGCTCTTTGGAGACTTCTCTGCACAATTGATGAATTGGATTAAGCCAGTTGAGCTAATCTGCAGAGCTGAATGTTCCCTGAGAACAAAATTTCCAGAGGCAGAGGCCCAAGATGGAATGTGGTGGTTGAAGGTTGTGTGCCCTCTTCTCCACTTCTCTCCTCCAGCTGCCTCCTTGCCAGCTGTGGTCAGAGCCCTAAGCTTTGAGAAGTTGTGGTAGCAAGGTACTCTGTCCTGGCTGGAGCCCTCACCCTGAGATCCCACCAACCACTGAGTCTCTGCACAGTAGGTTGGGGATGGACACTGGGACCTTCCTTCTTTTGTTTCCTTAAACCCAAGAATTCAACCTTCTCTGCATACCTTCTAAATTGAATTGAGCAGGAGGATTCCCCCTGCAACTCACCTGTTGTTGGATTTGATTTTTGTGTCCCCTTCAACTTGCTTTGTTTTTGATTGGTGTGGAAGGGTTTTCATAGAGGAATTGATTTTTGCTGATTCTAAGCTGCCATCTTGAATCCATTCCTATATTGGTACTATCTTGTGAGAACTGAAGTTATTATAATACATTTGGATAATTTGCTATGATATTTGATTCTTTATTGCCTATAAATAAAGGTTTCTTTAAAAACATCATGTTTGTCACAATAATAAATATCAAGGCAGTAAATCTAATACTGGATTGACCATTTAAGAGATTTTTATAGATTTCTTGTTTGGGTTTTAGTCAGAGAGAATTATGACAAGTCTTTACCCCCACCTCTACCCAATTATACAAATCCTTCATGCAGTGCTCTCAAAATAGCAGCTACTTGTAATTTTGACTTAACCATAACGCCTTTATTCTTGAGTACCTATCTGCTCTCTAATTCCTCCTGGGAAGCAGACACTGGCCATTTACACTTTCTTTTATGAGAAAAGATTGGACATAATTCTCACTAGGATCTATTATAGTAGGTAATCATCAGTCATTGACATGAATAAGCTTCCAAGCTGTTTTAATACTCTTAAAAATACAATTTGTATAATAAAAATATATAAAGTGATTTTAGCAACAGCTTTGCCCATATAGCCTGAGAGTAAATGTTTTACATTTAGAGAATTAGTTCTCTGCTTCTGGACAAACATATCATATTTGTCATCAATTGTATTGTTTTAGTAACCATATTATCTAATTTAAACTCTGTAGACATCCTTCAGATAGAAACTCAAATTATCATCCTTCTTAATAAACTGAGTTAAGTCAAATTGAATTGCATGGAAAGGTCAGGAGGCATTTTCCTATTATATTATGCTATTTCCAAATAATCTTTTCTATCATGACCTCTGAGGAATGACAGTAACTTAGAGAAAGCCTGGTTTTTAGAATTATGCTTTTGAGTCTACATAACTGTAGCTAGTTATTTGAAGAATAACTGATATGATGATGAAGCATAATTGATAGAAGATTTCATATTCATTAAATTGCATTTTACTCATTTTCACAATATTTTCTGATATCATTCCCCTTTAGCCCACCCTTAAATTTCCATGACTTAGCACTTCTGCATAACCTGCATTTGTTGCCTACATTCATATTATTGTTTATATTATTAATTTCACTGAAATGGCAATTCTCTCCATAGATTAGATCTTGACTCATCTTGACATTTTATTCTTTTTTGACTTTTGTCCTTGTTGCCACAAAAATTTTCCATTGGAAATCCACTCAAAACACTAGGGGAGCGTCTTCCTCTAGATGTCATGACTTTACAGTTAATTCCTCAGTCTTACTTTATAATGGGCACATAAATTTTTCTTATTAGACATATCTTTTACAATAAATATACTTTACACTGCTTCTGAGCAATTTTTTTCACTGGAGAATTGTTGAAAACTGCTTATGTTCATAATGGGATTCTTCACAGAATTTTTGTTTGTTGTGTAGACTTTGGTTGAGAAAAACCTCAACACCAAAATTTTAAAAGGTTTTAAGAAAGAATTTCTTTAGATTGCTTTATTAAAAATTGGAAAAAAATGTGTGACTTCTTCTTCAGTTTCTGTGAGCTCTACATTATATAGTGTTCAAACAACATTATGAGGACAAAGCAGCTGGGTGACCAGCAGGTAGAAAATTTTATTTGAGACATATATCAGTAAATAACAATAAATAAACTAAAATAAATAACTATAGAAAACTAAAAATAAAATTTGGGTCAAGCTAAAACTGTTGGGTAGAATGTAAAACCAAATTTTTTTTGGTAAATCCAAGACCTTGGTAGGCCTAAAACAAGCACTCAAGATTCCCTGTAGGGTCTCTGAGGTCAGCAAAATGTATGGTTTAGGATGGACAATTTCAAGCCACATAAAACTAGATTAAAACAATATTAATTAATAATAGGTAATTTTCCACATATAGAAAACTTTACTTTTTGGAATCTGTGGCATTTTCTGACCCAGGGCCTTATAGCATAAAAGGAATATTGATGTCAAAATAATAGTTTTTATTTCAGGAAGAGGTTAAGGATCTTTTTTCCTCATCTTCTTCTATATCAATGGTAGTAAGTTATCTATGGGGTCTTTGGGTGTTAAAAGATGACTAGAATCTCTGGTGTGAGAACTCTTTGAACTCTTTTCCAGTGTTCTTATCCACTTTTGGTGTCTACCTAATACTCAGCTCTCACCTATGGCTCCAAGATGCTATCACATGTGCAGTGGCCATGAGCTAAACCAGGGTGATGGTAATCGAAGGACCTCAAACCCTCAGTGAGTTAGGGATTGTCTACTGCCAAGCATGTGAAGATTTCCCTTGATGGAATGGGTAGATGAGAACAATTCATTCTACTCACAAAAGTGGCTGAAACAGATTTTGTGAGGCACTTAGACTTAGTCAGACACTGAAGAATCCAAGATCATCCATTGTTTTCCACGCCACCAGCACCCATCTTGACTTTAGTTCTCAGACTTTGATAACTCTGGGAGAGAGAATGAGGCTGAAAACTTTGAACAAATTTACCTCTCTTAAATCCAATTTAGGCACAACTCATGACATCACCTTATGTCATCATTGTTCCCATTGAAAAATGAAAGATAAATGACAGACATAATTATTTATGCAAAGAATATTTTCAAGGAATAGATGCTGAAAGATAAGTTATTTAGGTTGTCTGCTAAATATATATTATGCTATAGGCACAAACACAAAAGCAAGTCTCATCCATTCATTTTTCCCCCAGGTTTGAAAAGGCTATGTTTTTTTTCTTTATAAATTTTATTTAGGATAGTTTCCAGCACTGGAGAAGGGATGATAACAATGAGTACAACCTAATATGTAAACTAGGACTTCTTTCTGAAAAAACCAATTGATTTCCTTTGTTGGACATTTCCCATAACAGTGGAAAACAACTTTGGCAAGCAGACATCTGTTTTATGTTTTACTTGACATTAGAAATTAGAATCATTGAATAACTGTATGTTTCAGGAGACCTATATGATTTTGACAAGCAGGGAAGACATGTTGTAGAACCTTTTATAGGTAGTATTTATTTCTACTTTATCAAATGCCTTTTTATAGCCTAATAATAATAATAATAATAATAATAATAATAATAATAATGAGCTGCTATGTAATACAGCAGATAGATTTCTGGGTCTGGAATCAGGAAACACTCTTTCACTTTCAGGGGTGAAAGCATAATCTGTCATCCTAAAACAAACATTTATTACTCTTAAAACCATTTATTGCATCATTATGTTATCAGGTCTGCTGGGTTGTGCAGTGGATAAATTATTCGTTCTCCAATTAGAAAGACGCATCTCCCTGAGTTCAAACCTAGCCTTACTCACTTGCTATGTGACCCCAGACATGTATCTTAACCCCGTTTACCCCAGTTTCCTCATCTGTATAATGGATTAAAGAAGGAAATGCCAAACCACTCTAATATCTTTGCCATGACAGAAAATGATTGCATGACAAAATAATAAGCAAAATGGAATCATGGCACCGTTTGGTGACTTGTCTAACTTCAAAGTATTGTCTGTTGTGTACTGTTGTTCAGTCATTTTTCATTCATGTTCAACTCTTTGTGAATCCCTTAAGGGATTTCTTGTCAAAGATACTTGAGTGGTTTGCCATTTCCTTCTCCAGGTCTTTTTTATAAAAGAGAAAACTGAAGCAGAGTCCAAGTGACTTGCCTAGAGAATCATAGTGCTAGTAAGTATCTGAGACCGGATTTGAACTCAGTTCTTCCTGATTCCAAGCCTGGTGTTCCATTTATTGCACCACTTAGCTTTCTGTCTCCTATTTCTTTTTTTAATATTAAAACCTCCAGTAAAAGACTGAGTTTGTCTCAGCTCTCTCAAGATTATATTAGGATGAAACTGGGTAACAAAGGAGGGAAAAGACCAAAAGTTGAGCTCTATTAAAATTTTCATTAATGACAATAATAACAAATTTGCCATTAAAGAAATCTAACATGAGACAAGGATTCCAGTACTAGACTTGGAGTAAGAAAGATCTGAGTTCAAATTTTATCTTGGACATTAATTAATTGTGTGACCTGAGACAAGTTAATTACATTTTTTGTTTCACTTTTTTCAACTGAAAATAGGGCTAATGACAGTACTTCTCTTGCAAGATTGTTGGAAGAATCTGAGGAATAGTTTTAAGTGCTTAGCACACTGTCTGGCACATGTTCAATGCTATATAAATTGCTTATTGCCTTCCCTTCTCTCTAAAAAACATGCGAACTAAACTAAACATATGCAGAAAGTATCTGTGCTGAAGATGAAAAAAATGACAGTAATGAATGATTGATTCTCATTATATTTAAATAGGCAGAATATACCAAATATTGATTTATGAGGTGTTAATTTATTATTAGGAAGTCCTCCAAAAGATATGGAGAAAATATAAATAAGGATATAACTCTTAAAGCATATGCTTATCCTTCCAGACCTGAAAATGCTTGATGACAGTTTTAGACACATATGTATGAATGTTCCAGATGAAGGTAGTTAGGTTTTTTGTTGTAATTACTAAAATCAGATACTAGATTTGAAGGGGTAGAGTGGAAGGCATTTAAAAAAGAATTGGACTGAACAGGATTGCATAAAACAATAACTTATTTTATTTTAGTTCACAGAAGGAGAAGTTCAAGGTCTACAACAGGTGCGGTTAAGGTTGGAGGCTCAGGGTCACCAAATGAAAAAGATGTAGAATAAACAGATATAATCAACGCTTTGTGTTCACAATGTGTAGCTATAAGCTGGTTTCATTTTTCAAATGGTCACTTTCTAAAGGCTCTGCTGCAGAGAGTATATTGCAGGAAGGACAAAGGATCAGTCATGGATGGTTTTGGGTAGTTTATATTTGGTTTCATGTTATTTCCTTCATAAGCCTGTGACCTTCTTGAGAATAAGGACTTTTCTTTGTGTTCCTACCTCTTAGCACAGTCCTTGGCACTCCTACAGAATGTGCTTAATAAATATTTGTCAATGGTGTCTGAGTTTTTGGCTTGACTCTCCTCTCCAGGGATGCACTTGGTTCTTTCTTCAAGCTTGTACTCTTTTGCTTGAATGCTATTTCCTTTAGATATGCTTAGTTGTTAGTGTTCCCTCTGTCCTCAAATTTCGTATTCATTTCTCTTTGCACATGTTGAATTTTACTAGTAAAATGCATACTCCTTAAGATAGGGTCTGTTTTTATTTGTTTGTTTGTTTTGTTTTATCCTTAACTTTGCACAGTGCCCTGCATGAAGGAGATGATTAATAAATGCATGTTGAATCGAAATGTCCAAGTTAGATATGACTGAATTCTTCAAATTGAATGGAACTAATTGATCACCAGACAAGGATTTTACATTTAGAATAACAGCAGTTGCTTTTATCATGAAACATATACTGTGACTACCTGATTTTTTAACATCACTACTCTCTTTCTGACAAGTCTTCACATCATCAGCTATAGAATTAGAAGGGGATTGGGCACAGCTGATAATAATTTTTTTCTTTCTTTCATGGCTTGCCATGGCCAAATAATTCATTGCCAAGTGGCCAGCCTACTGGTTACAAATCCCTATTTCTTACCTAGGCTTGTCTTTACAAAGCATAATCTGTCACTAAGACTAAATATAAAGATTTACTTTTAGAGCTTGCCGGAGCTTATGCTTTCTAGTATAACCTTTGAAAACTTGCATTACTTAATATTGTGATCAAACATCAGAACAGAACTTTCTGAAGGATATTTATCTCCATTATATTACTTCTACTAATTTGCACAGCTCTGCACTTGCAAAATCTATGTTCTAGTTGGAACGAAAATTCCTTTCTTTACCTGATAATCATGTTACTGCGTTTATATATTAATATGATAACTTCAGCTATCTTTTCCCAGTACTCTCCATTTTTTCAGAATTTCTGGGATCTTCAATGTAGTTAACTCCTTCATTTTGGTTCCAGGTACACTTCTCTGGATGAAGGACTTAGATTTTTTTTCATCTATAATTTTTTCTTTTATGTCCTTGAAACAACAGGCTTGCATTAACCTGTTATTAAAATAAAACTATGACTGCTACAACAAATAAAATTTAGGTATCATCTTTTGACATCCTTTAACCCAAGACATTTTTTTTGCCTAGGTTTTACTCACTTTTAACTTCTGGCCAATTTAACCCTTGGGCACAAAATAACGTCTTGGTTTTGGGGAAATACATTGATTTCCATATCTCTCAGAAATTTACTTGCTAAAATTAATTATTCTATTGCCTTCTTTAAAAATTGGTAGTGCCTGGGCCTTTTCTAACTGCTTTATACAGAGTTTTAGTGAAGCCTAGATGCTTTAAGAAATTTGATAAAAGATTCTTGTATAATATACAATTATCTACCGATGTAATGCTTTAATACTTTGCAGTGGTAATATATGTTTAGGGAATGTGAAAACTCCCATTTTTTTCTTTTTCTTAAATTTAATTAATTTTTTTACATATTGATACAGCTTTTAATATTCATTTTTGACATTTTGCAATCCATCTTCTCTCCTTCCCTCTAGTCCTCCCACCTTCCTCTGACATCAGGAAATATGATATAGGTTGTATGTACATTATCATACAATCCATAATTCCATGTTCAGCATGTTGTAAAGGAAGGAACACATTGCTTACACAAGAGAAAAAAATCAGGGAGGAAATAAAATGAGTAATACTATGCTTCAGTTTATATTCAGACAGTCAATTCTTTCTGTGGTGGTAGATTTCCTTTTTCATTATGTGTCCCTTGGGGTTGCTCTGAATCCTTACATTGCTGATAATAATCAAGTCATTCCCAATTAATTATCATACATTATTGCTCTTGTTGTGCACAGCACTGTCCTGGCTCTACTCACTTTACTTTGAATCATTTTATATAAAACTTTTCATTTTTGTGACATTCTTATTTATTATCATTTCTTATGGCACAATAGTATTCAATTGTAATCCTGTAACACAGCTTTTTCAACCATTCCCCAACTGATGGACAACCCTTCAGTTTCCAGTACTTTGCCTCCAAATAGAGAATGCTGAAATATTTATTCATACAAGTATGTCCTTTTCCCCCATCTTTGATCTTTTTAGGATTCATACATGTTGGTGATATTGCTTGAATAAAGAAATATCCATGGTTTCATGTTCCTTTCAACAAATTCAAAATTGCTCTCCAGAATGGTGGTCTAATTTCAAGCTCCACCAAAAGTGCAGTAGTGTTCCAGTTTTACTATATATTCACCAATACTCATAATTTTCTTTTTTTAATCATACCAGCCAGTCTAATAGATGTGAGGTGATATTCAGGGTTATTTTAATTTTAAATTATCTAATTAACAGTGATTTAGAACATTTTTTTATATGACTAAAGATAGTTTTAATTTCTTCATCTGAAAATTCCCTGCTTATATCTTTGGACCATTTGTCAGTTGGGGAATACTTTGTGTTTTCTATATATTTGAGAAATGAGGCATCTATCAGAAACACTTGCTGTAAAATCTACCCCCCTCAGTTTACTGTTTCTGTTCTAATATTGGTTTCGGGTTTTTCCATTAAAGTTCATTGCTTCTTTATATGACTAAACCATGTCTCAGCTGCAACCACAGAGTAATAGAAAATATTTGGGAATATAAAAGTTGACATGAATGAGACCAAATAATTTAAAGATAATTTGATAATCAATGACTGACACATCATAAGCATTTGTTGACTAATCAAATAGCTCTGTTATTTAGGAACAAAGGACATCAGTCAAAGACCCTTCCTCTCTGAGATAATAAGCCAAGTGATATAGATTTTACCTGTGTAATCATGTTTTACATTTTCCCATATTATTCATTTTGTGGTAGATTTGGATAGTTTCAAAAACATGTAATGATTTCTAAAATTTCACTTAACTTGTATATTCATTGACATAACAATATTAGTCCTAGGCCTATACCCTGAAAAAATAAAGGGCAAGGATTCATATGTACAAAAACATTCATGGAAAAGAACTGGAGTCTAAAAAAGTGTTCACTTATTATTTGATAGAATTGTAATGGATTACTATTGTGTCAGTTAAAAAAAAACTTATCAAGTGTAGTTGCAGAAAAACCTGGAAAAATCAGCATGAGCTGATACAGAGTGTACTGAGAAGAACCAAGAAAAAATTTCTGTAACCATAGTTTAAAAACAAACATTTCTATAATACTTATTGACACAGATTCGTACAATGACTAATCATGATTCTGGTAGACCATCAATAAAAAATAATTTTGGATTAGAGAGAAGCCACTGACTCCAAATCAGAACAAGGCATAAGTTTTATGTGTGAGAACTTACTTGGCTTGATTGTGTCTAATAGGCATAGGGTTTTTGTGTTGTAGGAGAGTAAATAAATGCACCATAATTAAAAATATTAATATTTCATTTAAAAATAATTTGAGGGCAGACATTCCTATTCTTTCTCCTTCCTCACAACATTGGTTTTGTTCAGCTCTAACTTCCTTATAAAGTAAAGTTCCTGTTACACTTTCTCACTGATTGCTGATATCCAGAGGGATAATAAGGTAATAAAGCTTAGTGTAACTGCTACTAAAATAATTTCTATTGAGCTCTCTACAAATAAATAAAAATTTTTCATTCTTTCAGGATGTGTCTTCTTAATCAATCAGAAAATAAACATTTGTCAACTACATATGATGCAATGGACAAAGTGCAAGGGCTGGGTATACAAAGAATGGGAAAAGATAGTTTGTGTTTTCAAGAAACTCATAGTCTAACAGGGGAGATAATATGCAATCATATACAAATAGGCTATGTACATAATAAAGTAGAAATAATCAATGGAGTGAAAACTCTACTATGAATCAGGGAAATCTACATATATATAGTAAGGTTTTAGGTGGGTCTTGGTAGAAGCCAAAGAAGCTAGGAAGTAGAGATGAGGAGGGAGAGTATTTCAAACATGAGGAAGAGACAGTGAAAATGTCTCATCCTGGGAGTCAAGGAATCATAAGAAGGCAAGTGACACTGCTTTGTGAATAAATGTAAAGATAGAATTCATTTATATCTTTGTGTACTAACAATATAAGCACCAGATTTAGATGTGGGAGGGAGAGAACAGTGGGGGAATAGTTCTCATTCCCACCTCTTTTCTGAGATTTGTGCTTAGTACTATATGTGAAAAGTGTGCATCCTGCAGTTGTTCCATTGATTAAAGTCTAGAAAAATATAACATTTAATAATAAGTGCCCTGGGCCTCTATATGAGACCTTTTATAGAATCTAGATTTAATTTATCAAGTGAAGATAATAGTGAAGTAATCAAACTGTTACAAACTGAAGTTGACTCACCATGAAGAGCCATTACTGCTTTTGTTCAATATTTCTTTATTGTGGGATATTTTATCTTTTTTTGAAGAGCACTTATCTATCTGCCACTCTGACAGTGCTCCAAATAACCTCTTGAATCCATAGTTTTGTGGTATTGTTAACAACCTGTAAGATCCTCATGTGCCACACATGGTAATCATCTCTTGCTTTGGAATAAATATATTTTATTTTTCTTCAGCAAAATGTGCCTACTCACTGCTGGTTTAAATTTACAATTATTTTATAAAGAGAAGTATGAAAAACCTGTCACACCTGATGAATGAAGGCTCATGTGTTTCAAGTTTTCTCTTTTTAAGTAGTTCAATGTTTTGTTCTATCCTTTTTCTTTAGGACTTGGGTTTGACATATGCCCTTTTGAGTGGACCCTGAGAGTTACTAAACTGATAAACCTGTACAATCTTTTAGCTTTTTTGTTTGACGTGTCCCTTCCTCTCTTTCAACAATGTAGAAGTAGACAGGTTTATCAATTTCTTTCTAAATAATTATGAAAATAATACAACAGAGGAACTCTGTATACAATCACCCAAAGCTGAAAACAGCACACTCTTTTCACTAACCTTTGTCTTTGAACTTAACTTCTTTCTCAGGAGTAATTTTAAAAAGAAAGTCAATATTAATTTGTTGCCAAATGGAAATTGTTCTATCCAAAGTGATTTGGGGAATTTTTAAGGTAGCATTTAAGGTAAGGAAGTAACTGCCTTAAGTGATGAGAAAATTAGTCAATGTTAAAATTAATATTAAATATTAAACTTATTCAATTTTAAATACTTATATTAAATTCAATATTAAATATTAAAATTAGTCAATATTACAATTTTAAAAAACTAAAGAAGAATAAGAGGAGAATAAGAAGGGATAAGGGAGAAAGGGAAGCACAATAAGGGAGGGGATCAATGGACTGATTAAAAACAAAACACTGGTATAGAAGGAAATAATGAAAGAAGAAAGGTCAGGACAGGGAGAGAGAATCAAAATATCTGGGAATACATAGTTGATAATTATAACTCTGAATGTGAATGGGATAAACTCACCCATAAAATGGAATCAAATAGCAGAATGGATTAGAAACCAAAATCCTACCATATGTTGTCTACAAGAAACACACATGAGACAGGCAGATATACATAGAATAAAAATGAAAGGCTGGAGCAAAATCTATTAGGTTTCAGCTAAGAAAAAGAAGGCAGGAATTATAATAATGATTTCTGACTGAGCCAAATTAAAAATAGATTTGGTTAAAAGAGATAGGGAAGGTAATTACATCCTGATAAAAGACAATAATGTAATAATATAAACAATGAAGAAATATCAGTACTCAACATGTATGCACTGATATTATAGCATCCAGATTTCTAAAGGAGAAGTTAGAGGAGCTCAAGAACGAAATGGATAGCAAAGCTACATTAGTGTGGGACCTAAACACTCCTCTATCAGATCTAGATAAATCAAACCAAAAAATATATAAGGAAGAGATAAGAGAGGTGAATGAAACCCCAGAAAAATTAGAGTAAATAGATATCTGAAGAAAAATCAGTAGTGACTAAAAGGAATACACCTTCTTTTCAGCAGCACATGATATATTCACAAAGATTGACCATGTACTAAATCATAGAAATATGGCAAACAAATGCAAAAAAGCAGAAATAACAAATGCAACCTTATAAGATCATAATGTAATAAAATAGTTATTAGCAAGGATACATGGAGAGGCAAACCAAAAACTAATTGGAAATTAAATAATATGGCTCTCCAAAATAACTTAGTTATAGAAAAATCATATAAACAAATAACAATTTCATAGAAGGCAATGAAAAGGATGACACTTCTTACCAAAACATATAGGATGCAGCCAAAGCAGTTCTAAGGGGAAAATTTATATCATTGAGTGCATATATGAACAAATTAGGGAGGGCAGAAGTTAATGAATTGGACATGCAACATATAAAAGTAGAAAGCAAACAAATGAAAAATCCCCATATGAAAACTAAATTAGAAATACTAAAAATCAAGGGAGAAATTAGTAAAATCGAGAATAAAAGAACTATTGAATTAATGAATGAGACTAGAAGCTGTATTTTGAAAAAAAACAGATAAAATAGACAAAGTACTGGTCAATCTAATAAAAAAAGGAAAGAAGAAAACAAAATTAACAGTATCAAAGATGAAAAGGAGGACCTTACCTCTAATGAAGAGGAAATTAAGGCAATCATTAAAAACTATTTTGCCCAATCATATGGCAATAAATATAGCAATCTAGGTGATATGGATGAATATTTACAAAAATATAAATTGCCTAGATTAACAGCAGAAGAAATAGAATACCTAAATTATCCCATATCAGAAAAAGAAATTGAACAAGCAATCAAAGAACTCCCAAAGAAAAAATCACCAGGGCCTGATGGATTCACAAGTGAATTCTATCAAACATTCAAAGAACAACTAATCCCAATGCTATACAAATTATTTGATATAATAAACAAAGAAGGAGTCCTACCAAATTCCTTTTATGACAGAAATATGGTACTGATTCCAAAGCCAGATTGATCAAAAACAGAGAAAGAAAATTACAGACCAATCTCCCTAATGAACATAGATGCAAAAATCTTAAATAGAATACTAGCAAAAAGACTCCAGCAGGTGATCATGAGCTTTATCCATCATGATCAGGTGAGATTTATACCAGGAATGCAAAGATAGTTCAATATTAGGAAAACCATTCACGTAATTGACCATATCAACAATTTAACAAACGAAAATCACATGATTATCTCAATAGATGCTGAAAACACTTTTGACAAAATACAACAATCATTCCTATTGAAAACACTAGAAAGCATAGGAATAGAAGGGTCTTTCCTAAAAATAATAAATAGTATATATCTAAAACCATCAACAAGCATCATTTGCAAAGGGGAAAATTAGAAGCCTTCCCAATAAGATCAGGCTTGAAACAAGGATACCCATTATCACCTCTATAATTTAACATATTACTAGAAACATTAGCAATTGCAATTAGAGAAGAAAAAGAAATTGAAGGTATTAAAATAGGCAATAAGGAGACTAAGCTATCACTCTTTACAGATGATATGATGGTCTTCTTTAAAAATCCTAGAGAATCAACTAACAAGCTAGTAGAAATAATCAACAATTTTAGCAAAGTTGTAGGATACAAAATAAATGCACATAAATCATCAACATTTCTATATATTTCCAACACATCACAACAAGAGTTAGAAAGAGAAACACCATTTAAAATCAACCTAGACAATATTAAATTGTTAGGAATCTTTCTACCAAAACAAACACAGAAATTATATGAACATAACTACAAAACACTTTCCAAACAATTAAAACTATATCTAAACAGTTGGAAAAACATTGATTGCTCATGGGTAGGATGAGCTAACATAATAAAAATGACCATTCTACCCAAATTAATTTACATATTTAATGCCATACCTATCAAACTACCAAATATCTTTTTTTACTGAATTAGAAAAAACTATAGCAAATTTCATTTGGAAGAACAGAATATCAAGATTATCAAGTGAAATAGTGAAAAAAATGTGAAGGAAGGTAGCTTAGCAGTAACAGATAGTAAACTATACTATAAAGAGCAGTTATCATCAAAAAAATATGGTACTGGTTAAGAGATAGAAGGGAGGATCAGTGGAATAGACTTGGGGTAAGTGATGTCAGCAAGACAGTAAACCCAAAGAGCCCAACTTTTGGGACAAAAATCCACTATTTGACAAAAACTACTGGGAAAATTGGAAAACAATATGTAAGAGACTGGGTCTAAATCAACATCACATACCCTATACCAAGATAAACTCAGAATGGGTAAATGACTTGAATATAAAGAAGGAAATTATAAGAAAATTAGGCAAGATTGGAATAGTATACCAGTTAGATCTCTGGCAAAGGAAAGACATTTAAAACTAAGTAAGAGCTAGAAAAAATTCCAAAAGGTAAAATAAATAATTTTGATTACCTAAAATTAAAAAGGTTTTGTACAGACAAAACCAATGCTACTGAAATTAGAAGGGAAGCAACAAATTGGGGAAAAAAATCTTTATAACAAAAAAACTCAGACAAAGGTCTAATTACTCAAATATACAAGGAGCTAAATCAATTATACAAAAAATTCAAACCATCCCCCAATCGATAAATGTGCAAGGGACATGAATAGGCAATTTGCAGATAAAGAAATCAAAAGTATTAATAAGCACATGAGAAAGTGTTCTAAATCTCTAATAATTAGAGAAATGCAAATTAAAACAACTGTGAAGTATCACCTCACACCTAGCAGATTGGCTAAAATAACAGCAGGGGAGAGCAATGAATGTTGGAGGGGATGTTGCAAAATTGGGACACTAATGCATTGCTGGAGGAGTTGTGGACTGATCCAACCATTCTGGATGGCAATTCGGAATGATCCTCAAAGGGCTTTAAAAGACAATCTGACTTTTGATCCAGCCATAGCACTGCTTGCATTATATCCCAAAGAGATAATAAGGATAAAGACTTGTACAAAAATATTCATAGCCATGTTCTTTGTGGTGGCAAAAAATTGGAAAATGAGAGAATGTCATTTGAATTGGGAATGGCTGAACAAATTATGATATCTTTTGGTGATGATATACTATTGTGCTCAAAGGAATAATAAACTGGTGGAATTCCATGTGAACTGGAATGAACTCCAGGAATTGATGCAGAGTGAAAGGAGCAGAGCCAGAAGAATATTGTACACAGAGACTAATACACTGTGGTAAAATTAAATGCAATGGACTTCTGTGCTAGCAGCAATGCAATGACCCAGGAGTGGAAACACAGAAGAAAAACAACTACTTGGACACATGTGTTGATGTGGACATGATTTGGGATGTAAATTATAAATGACCACCCTAGTACAACTATCAATAATATAGAAATAGGTTTTGATCAATGCCACATGAAGAAACCAGTGGAAATGTGTGGTAGCTACAGTGGGGAAGGATGTTGGTGGGGGAGAGTAAGATTATGAATCATGTACCCATGGGAAAAAAAATTTTTTTCTAAAAACTAAAATTTTAAAAAATTTATCAAATTTATGCAATTGCTTCTAGATAACTTAGAGGGTCACAATAACAGAGATTGTTTATATATTATTAAAAATTGGTGTCTTTTTGATGTCATTTTTTCAAAAATACAATTACTTTTCCCATCCATTAAATCCTTTATTTTAATAAAGAAGCATTCACCAGAATAAACTAATACAACTTTCTCTGAAAGTTACATCTAAAACTATTTTCTACTACTTTTTTTTAAACATTTATTAATATTCATTTTTAACATGGTTACATGATTCATGCTCTTACTTTCCCCTTCGCCCCCCGCACTCCCCCCACCCATGGCCTATGCACATTTCCACTAGTTTTGTCATGTGTCCTTGATCAAGACGTATTTCCAAATTGTTGGTAGTTGCATTGGTGTGGTAGTTTCGAGTCCACACCCTCAATCATGTCCACCCCGACCCATGCATTCAAGCAGTTGTTTTTCTTATATGTTTCCTCTCCTGCAGTCCTTCCTCTGAATGTGGGCAGCGTTCTTTACCATAAATCCCTCTGAATTGTCCTGGGTCACTGTATTGCTGCTGGTACAGAGGTCCATTACATTCAATTTTACCATAGTATATCACTTTTTGATCAAGTTTTATGAAGTCTTCTTCAGGGACAAGATGGAGTATTTCAGTTATTCACAGTATAGCTGAATTTTGGTGTTAATTTTGTTTATGTTATTGGCTCACTATCTATTCTTTGGTCTGTATGAAAACTTGCAATACTAATTAATTCACAGGGGAAGTCCTAAGGCTGCTAACTCATGTGACCATTTAAACCACTTATTAGCAGGACATCAAAATTTAAAGAAAGGAGCAAAATTGTATACTTCCTTGAAACCCATCATTATACTACATCTATATAGATAACTCTTAACAGGGTAGAGTTTTTCTTTCTACATTTGCCTTTTTCCATAGAAAGCAAAGATCAGAGAAAACTACCTATGTGACTTTGTTCAAGTCACTAGATCTCTTTTCTCCTTTCTTTTCAGTAATTACAGTGTTGTGAAAGTTAAGGGCAAAATCACTTTGTTAAAAATGTGTAACAATAAATCAGATGTCATTTGTAGCTACTTTTAAAATTATAAACATGAACTGATTGGAGATGATTAATAATCCATAAATTGCAGTGAATTCACCTCTTCTTTCCATTTACATTAATTGTATATAAAGAATAGAAATGCAAGTTTTCTTTTACTTGTCCTGGTTAGTTCATGTTATATCTTTGTTTAAGCAGTTAACATAGCCTTGGTCCTTGTTCTAAAATAAGAAAATACTGACCTAATGTAATTTTGGAAACATAGGTGGAACAAATCCACCAATATTTAATAAATATTAAAAAACTCTAGTCACAGAACAAGTCACAGAACTATCACAGAACAAGCATATTCTATCCAATAGTTGGATAGAAAATATTTCAGGTGATTTAAACAAATTTTCTCTGACTGAAAAGGCAGCAACATTGTGTGCCCCCTGTGTCCCATTGAAAATGTGTTTCTTGATGATCTCCAATTGAGCACTGACTCAGTTCAACAACACTTAACATATGAGATGTGATGGGATCATGACAAAGGGTACAATTTTAATGAGAGGATAAATAGTGTGCTGCTGTGAGATTGGCAAGAACAGAGGATATTTTTTGTTCATAATTTTTAAAAAATGAACATAAAATATTACTTTCTCCACTTGATCTTTTCTTTTTGTTTTCTCACATTATATGTTCTATTTATATATTTTTTTAAAAAAATTAAATGTATGAGGTGTTCAGGGAGGACTTGCACCTCTGTGTGAGATTTTACCAAGCCTTTTCTGGGCTGCTCACCCAAAATTTTGGGTCCACCTGTCACCCAACTCTCACCTGTGGCTCCAAAAAGCTTTAATGGCAGAGCAGCCACAGTTTGGTAAGTTGTCTTGGTAGGCAGGTTGAGGGTAACTCAGTGGGCAGAAGGGAATGATTTGTTCCATCAGCCATGAAAACAGCTGAATCAGGTTTCATGGAATGTTTAGAGCTTGTTCAGACATCAAAGACATCATGATCTTCCATTTCATCTTGGACCATCTCCAGTAGTCCTGACTTTTGTCTTGTCACTGCATTTGATATATCTGGAATAACAGAGTGAGGAGACTTCCAGGTTAAGATGGTGGCAGAGTAAAAAGCAGCTTCTTAACCTCTCCTAATCCACACATACAGGACTCCTCAAGAAGACATAAAAACAAATCCAGAGGAGTGAAGGGACCCCACAATAGGGCGCAACATTGAAGGTACGTGGAATCGGGGCATTTCCATGCTATAAAGGGGTGAAATAGCTCTCACTAAAACTCGAGCTGAGCAACCCCCTCCCCAACCCCAGACCACCTACAGTGCCAAAACCTGCCCACAAGAGTTAGAGGGAGCTTGGGGCACTCCTTAAGTCCTTGGCAGCTCACCAGAGCCTGCTCCTGAGAGCAACAAGGCTTAAGACCCCAAGAGGCTAAAGAACCCGCTGACTTTGAACACATACCCTGAGCACAGGCACAGAGGCGGATCCTGAGAGCAGGCGCAGACCTTGAGTGGGGACCCAGTGCAGAGGGGTGCATAACTGTGGAAGCAGTGTCCTGAGACTCTTAAAGGAGCTTCAAGCAGAGGAACAAGCAAGGGGACCACCAGGAGGCTTGAACCAGAGAACAAATAGACCTGAGACCTCAGGAGCTTAAAAGAGTGCAGACAGACCCTGGGTATGAGGATAAAGCTGAGAGGCTGCTGGGCTAAAAATGGCAAGCCAGCCTCAGAAATCCCAGATGAGAAAGATCAAGAAGAAACCTTTAACACTCAACAACTTTTACAGAGAAAAAATCCAAACAGAGCAAACAGCAGAGGAGAACAAACAAGTAACCATATCCAAACCTTCCCAAAAAAATGAAAACAGGTCATAAGGTCTTGAAGAGTTCAAATCTGAGATTATGAGAAAGATGGAAGAGATCTGGCAAGAAAATAACAATTTAAAAGGCAGAATTTCACAATTGGAAAGTGGAATAACAGAGTGAGGCTGATGACTTTGTGTAACTTTGCCTCACTTAAACCCAATTCATTAATCCTCTTAACAAATTAGGATGAACACTGAACAATAATCCTATTCATATTATGTTGTTGTCATTTTGGAAATTGATTTTTGAATCATAATTTAATATAATCTACAGATTCTTTTTGGTCCCACCTCAATAATTTAGACAATATGTTTTGTCATGATCTTTGTTTTTAAGGGAAATGTTTTCAAAAATATATTTGTATGCATTTAATAATTTATTTAAGTGTCCTTAAATTTTTAATACAGTGGTCAGACTGTTGATTTCAAAGGTTGGGAAGTCTTGATGGATTCAAAATTTACTTCTGACATACTGACTTTGTGATCCTGGACAAATCATTTAAGCTACTATTATTCAATACAATTCTTTCAATCAGTTAATCAACATTTATTAAGCATCTACTATGTGTCAGGCACTATGCTGTGTGATGGTGATATTAAAAAAGGGAAAACATATCTTATGCCCTCAAAGAGCTTGTGATTTAATAGAAAAAATAACAAGGAAACAAATATGCAGGACAAAGAAAACATCATATGCAGAATACATAGGAAATAATTGACAGAGAAGATAAAAAAGGTTGGAAAAGTCTTCTGTAATAGATATTATTTTCTATGGGACTTAAAGAAGCCAGAGAATTCAATAGTTAGAATTGAGGAGGGAGAGATTACTAGACATAGGAGAAAATAAAAGAAAATGCCTAGACTCTTTCCTCACTGTCTCTGATAAAATATCCCACCTATTTTCATGGACCCATTTGTTTGGTACTCTATGCCTGGGCAACACCCCTAGTGCTTATGCTCTTGGAATTATCAGTCTACAGACTGGACATCTTGGATGCTTCCTCCTCTGCCACCCCCACCATCCATTTTGCTGCCTTCCCTTCCCCCACTTCACTCCTACTTTTACTGGAGAATTTCTGGGTTTTCTACCTGGCTTTGGGTGGTCCTGAGTGACATATCAGGGCTAAGAAGGTTCAATCCTTAGCAGTGATACTGGTATCAAAAGCCAGGCAGAAATTATGATTTCCCCAAGAAAAAAACATGATGAACCAAATAGAAATTTTAAAAAATTAATAAAGAATAAAATATAAACAAAAGAAAAATAAGGAACTAATTTATACCCATTTTATGGTCATTGTAATCATGACTTTAAAATTAAGGAAAAAATATGGGTACATTTCTCTGCATAGAACATGCTCAGTTGATAACTTTACTTTTAGTGCTCATGAGAATATTGTTCAGATTAACAGGAAAAATATGCATGTTCCCGGTGCCAAGCAGTTAAAATTATAAACTCCACAGGAAATTGAAAAGTGGAGGGAGGAGAAAAGAAAAAGAATACTTTTCCATCTGGGACCAATAATGAAAAGAAGAAAATGTTGCACAAGAAAGAGCAGAAAGAAGAAGAATTGACAACCACACAGTTTGGAAAGAGGCAGAGGAAGTGGAAACAGCCACAAAATGAAGTGGTAGGGAGGGACAGGAAATAGCAGAAGTGGCATGGTTGCTGCAAAATGCCAGAGATTCATGAAAACGGAACCATTTGCACAGGCTCTAGACCAAGTGATTCCTTGGAAGGAGAAGAGATACATGTGGCTGACAGAAGTCTACCCAAGAAGGACATGGATCATTAGTGTGTACTGGCTGAAAGCCTGCAACCAAATGGGAATAGAAGACACTTCATGAATACACTTGATGACTACCAACATTGATATCATGTTAAGGTCAGAGACAGGGTCAGAGGGAACTCCTATCAAGATAGAAACAGTCTCCCCAGCAGGAAACAACTTCATCCCCTGTGTTGAACCTCAGAATCAAAGTCAGGATCTCAAGAAAGAGAAAAGAATTTCTTTTGTACCAAAGACCAAGAACTGAAGGAATAATTGGATGAGAAAAATTGTAGGTTCATGAAAGGATTCTAATGAACCACGGACAAGGTGTCTACTTCACCTGGAGATTCTTTTTTTGGCCTCAGATATAAGACATGACAGAAATGTGATTTTACAATGTGTTGATATATCATCTAAACCGACTTTTTTGGACTTAACTCCAAGGTAAAACCACTAAGAAAAACTGATAATGGTCTGATGCCTGAAGTTTCAAAATCATGAAAGTATGCTGGTGGTATCTTGGAGGCCATTCTAAAAAGAGGTCTAGACAAAAGGGACAATTTGTATTCTACATATAAAATATGATCTCATAATCAGAGCATTTCATTGGAGATGCCAATAGACTTGGGTTTATCTATGCTTGTACTCTCAGCATGGTGCATAAAGTTTGCTGACAGAATGTTTTTTCTACTTAAACTGCCAATACAGAGAGAAGTTCAGAGGTTCCTCACAGTTTAGATTATGAGAATTGAGTTTAAAATATATAATTCAATAATCAGGGACCAAGAGGCAGGAAATGGGGAAGAATAGAAAAATTGTAGCTTTTGTAAATTGTTGCACAAAAAGGGAACATAGTTATTTGGCTTTTGATGAAGGTGGTGAAGGAGTAGAAATTAGGTAATTAAATTAGGATAGTAAAAATGTCTTCTAATATAGGTGTTTTAGTTCCAAGCACATTTGTTCAAATTCAGTTGTGCTCAACTAGATGTTGCACTTTGGAAATAATGTAGACATGGTCTAAATTTAAAAACTGTAGATTCAACTGAAGTGTCCATTGTAGTTCAAGATTTGACCTTTTTTTTCTCTAGTGAAAAATTAGATAAAATCTTAATGGGGTTTAACTAATTTTATAGCAAAGACAATATTGGTGAAATTATTTACACTGAGGTCCTAGGATTAAATTGCTTCGTACTAATGTTAATAAATTTATTTTTATTTTTAAGGAATAAATCTTTTTCTGAAGAAATTGAGGTCTTTTGCCTTAAAAAATGAAAATGCCTAGAGGAGAGAAATGGAATGACTTTTTTGTCAGGGAGGCCAGTGTCAGTGGATCAAGGAATATTTGAGAGGAAATAAGTTGTAAGAAATTGGAAAAGTAGGAGGGGGCAAATTTTTATGGAGGCTTTGAATGTCAAATAGAACATTTTGTATTCAATTCTGGATGTGATAGGGAATCATTGGAGTTTTTGAGTAGGGGGTTGATATAGTCAGGCCTGTACATTAGGAACTCTTTTTTTGTGACCAATATGTTCCAAAACCATCTAAGTTGAAAATTGCATATAACAGTGAACTCCATTATTTAATAAATATATATTATGCAAATATAATATTTTGTAATTTTTCTTAGGCTTATCAGATCTAGCAGCATTACTACTCTTGTGTTTTGGGGGCATTTTTTATATCTACATAGTGTTAATGAAACAAAGAAAAGAATTGCTCTGTTGTCAACATGGCTTATTCAAGGGAAAAGTCCAAAGACTGATGGCAGAGCTTATGTTTAACACAACAACACTAAAACTTGTCTCAGAGAGAATCAGCATTATTATATGAATATAGTATATACTATTCAGTATGAACTGCTATGAAACTTTACTCTGCTTGGGAAAATGGCATGGATTTAGCACATAATTAATTGTATTTTATGTTTTATTCTGAGCTTTTTTGTTGCCAATATCATTTTACTAAATTCTCTCGTGTTGTGTTTGCATGAAATAAAGTCTTATTTTTCTTTAGGAAAACTATATTGGTGGCTGAATGGACAATAGATAAGGGTTTCTCTAACACTAAGTTGTAGAGAAGGTGCTGACCTATCTTGATCCAGAGAGTTTTCTTATCCATGAGTTGTCTATATTAATTAAATAACAGACCAATTTCCTATTTTAGAGTTGAATTGCCACATTACTCTTAAAGGAAAAGGAACTTTAACACACCTTATTAAAAAGTCCATACTATTTAATAAATATATCTAATCCTGAATTAGTTTTTGTTTCTCTTTTTATTTGGGAATCAAGCTTACATCCCCTTTGCTGTAATGTTCATGGTCTTATTTTTGACTCTGCTTACTGGAACTAATAAAAATTAATCTAATCTCTCTCCAATATCCAATATACATATATATATATATATACACAAATATATATGTATATGAAAAGATCTTATCTATAAAAAGGAAGTGGAATGCTTCCTCCTCATCCTCTTCTCCCAGAATTAAGATGCATTTTGTACTTACTTCCTTAGATAAAAGATGCCTGTGTGGTCAATAATAGCCTATAAACATTTAGAAAGTTCCTACCTTGTGCCAGACACAATGCAAAATGCTAGGGATAAAGAGAAAAGCAACAGTCAACCCCTGTCCTGAAGGAGCTCACAATCAAGTGAGGAAAGAAAACACCTAAAACAGAAAGTGAAAAGGGTGTTGAGGGAGTTTTCCCAGCCTGACAAAATGCTGAATTCTTCCATCAGGGTGGAAAATGATCCGAGGATGTGTGATTCAGAGGTGAATTCATTGTGCAGAATGATGAGTTTATGGAGACCATGCAATTCAGTAGCATAGTTATGTGAGGAATGGTATAATGTAGAATGGTTAGTGAAAACACTGATTTAACCAGAAGAAAAGTGTCCAATTGAATGATTTTTTTATACCTCCACTTGGCACAAGGCACTGTGCTGGGCTCTGAGGGGAATATAAAGACAAATTAGACATGCTACCTTACCTAAAAAAGGAAGTCTGAAGGACTGTTAAGCTAGATTATGTATCACTTTAAATGTCAAGACTAAAGCATTGTACTAGATCTGGAAGGTAGTGGTTAATCTTTAAAGGTATATGAATCAGAGTGAGAGGTGATAAAACTTTTATTTCAGAAAGATTAATTTGGTGACAGAATGCTGGAAAAGAAAGAACAATTAAAAAGCAACTCAGATGATCTAGGTTTTTTGAATGGTGAGGAATTCACACAAGAAAAATAAATAGGATTTGGTGAGGGAGAAGATAGAGAAAAAATGAAGTCCAATTTGACTCTTAGATTAGAAGCCTGGGTATAACTAGGAGAATTCAGACAAAGATTTTTTAGGGGAATATTAATTTTGGTTTGGTTCTTATTGAGATAATGGGAGGACATCTAAATGAGAATGAAGTTCAGACCAGAAGTCAGAGATAGTAGTAAAAATTTGGTAGTCTTAGCACAGTGCACTGAACATAGTAGGTACACAAATAAATTATTTTTTTCTTGACCCAATCTGATGGTTTGCTTTGAAACCAGATTTATTTTTCTTAAAGGATGTCAAGTGACTTTCATGAAGAGTAACCACGTTTTGAAGTCAAGCAAAGAAGCGAATATTCCAAAGTAACAGATGTTAAGAAAATTTGTATAAAGGAAGACAAACGAGGAGAGACATTCAAGCAGGAAGAGGTTGTCAGTGTCTATATTTCACAGATGATTCTTCCCTTCTCTTACCTCTCTCTATTTTAGCTAAGAATGTCTCCTTTTTTCCATCTAAGAATATAGTATTCTTAAGTTTGATTAGAAAGTCCTATTGCTTATAAGTTTGATACCTTATAAATTTAGATGTATTCATTCTGGTTTGGACAATTTCACAAAACATTTTTTATGTTTATCTTGTTTTTTACTTTTTAAACAATCTCATATTTAGAATATGCTTTTATACAACAAATTCTTTCATTGCACAATCACAAACTATGCAGTCAGTTTTATTTACTGGTAAGAATCAGTTCTACTAAATACCATATCATCAACATCTTTATCGTATTGGTAAACACCCCTCCATAAATTTAATAAAACATATTATGTTGTTCAATATTATTTGAAAGCATTCATTTTATGTGGACATATCAATTATTAGGCATTTTCTTAGTTTTGGGAATACCATTATTTTTTTCCTCTTGAGTACAATTCAACTTAATTGGCTGGAGGATGATGTGATTAAAAGGGAACAATATAGGAAGATAATTTTTTCAAAAGCACTGTCAGTAAAGGAAATGATTGGAATCTTTAATGTTTTAATGATTTTTGGCTAAAATTCCTTCACTAAATTGTATTTCATGATTTGAAGTGTATACTGGATCACTGAAATTTATTCAATATCATACAAGCTCCAGCAGAGATTTCCAAACTGAAGGTCCAGTTGCATCATTCATCTGAGGATTGGTTTAGATAAATTCATAGAAAATAATCACTAGCAACCCATAGAAATGTTACAGAAAATTTCAGTAGAGAAAATCTTTAACACTGATGAAATCAGATGTAAAATATTGTAATATATTTGAGCTAAAAGTGAAATAAAAGTAAAATAATATTGAATGGCAACAATGTTCTTATAACAGATTTTTAAGACATTTTGAGTTGTCATTTATTTTCACATAACATCACATAATATGTAACTATTATAAGTAAACTAAGGCTATAATTTGTAAACTAAGTAAATCTCTTTTTCTACTTTGTTTGTGTATCTCAGACTCTCAAAGTAACTGTCTCTCAAGTCACTGATCTTCTTTGTCTAAGAGAATGACCTAGCAAACTTGCTCCCAAGAAAGTCAGAGAACTATGGATCCCAGAACTAACTGCTTTTCCTCTTTTATGGAGGACCTCTTAAAGAGTCAGAGGGTGAGAGTTATCTGCTCTGTCTCTTAAAGCAACTCCTTATATAGCATAATCTAATAATATAATACATATGTGAGTTGTAATTTTTTGTTTGTTTTTAATATGACTAATGTTCCTTATATTATTGGCACAAATTTAACTTGGACATGATAATTGATTTCTAAGTGAATAGTTCTAGTCTATTTCACATAATTTCATTTACATTTTTTGAATTGATAGACAGTATTGCTAATTTTATATTGTTTCTGTTTTTCGAGCTTCCCTGTTTCAGATATTTGGACTCTATGTGTCACATAAATGGAATCCTGACAAATACTTTTTGATTTTGAGAGAATAATGTTTATTGCATTTGTACTAATTGTTCTTTAAGGTTCAACAGACTTCTCCTCTGATAGTAACAAGGCCAAGATTTTTAATTTCTTCTTTAGTTGCTCCTTTATCATTTGTTCTATTTTCTTTTCTGAAATTGGATTTTTTAAAATATATATATTTGGTCTTCTTTTAAATAAGAAAATTTACATTTTTAAAGTAATTCTCTAATTGTCCTTTATTCTCTTGCAGTTGTAAACATATTGGTATATAATAATTTTTGATATTTGATTTCATATTTTTGGTATTATTGTTTGCCTAGTTTTTCCCTAATATTTGTTATTTCCTATTCTACCTAATTAGGGTTTACATTTTCATCCCTTTTGGTCTAATATCTTTTTCAAATGATTTTTTTTCTGTTCCCTTGTAAACACAGTATTCTAGCAACAGTTATTTTAATTTATCTATTTTAGAGAAAACCTATTTTCAGTGTATCTTTTTCCTTCAACCTCAAGAATCCTCTTTCTTGCAAATTACACAGACTAGAATACCTCAGTTTTCTCTTATAGAATAGCTTTCATTTCCCATGAGAATATTCTTTGGTGGTACTCTTTCTGACAACTGAAACAAGATTTCACCTTTCTTTCCCCTTTCTCCAATCTTTCCCTTTTGCTCCTTCTTCCAGAGAAGTCACAATAATTCTTTTTACTTCATTATTATCCTTTGAGTTGACTAGGTAACATACTATATTACGATCTAGTTTATTCTTCCAATATAATCTTTAATGTTTTTTATAATTCTGTAATTTACTACCCCCCACACTCTACCACCATATAACTTCACTTTTGGCAATGGTTTGTATGATTCAGTCCAGGACATATAAGGCTTATAATTCTATCATAACTTATTTGAATTTTTCTTTCATATTTGTTTGCATATAATCAGGAAATCTATAATCTCTCCATTATCATTTTTTGTTGTCACACTGCTGTAATTATTTAGTTTTCTTTTATTGTTGTTGGGTAGGCTATAAAAGAATCTGATAATTTCTTTATGTTTGCTTTTCTTTCTAGGAATGCTTCAAATGCATATTTTAAAATTGAAATTCCATTTTTTTGTTTATTATTAGAATCAGAGTTTCAGGACACCTTGGTTTGTATCTTGAGCTCTTCTGTTCTTCAAAGGACATTTTTTCATTCTATCCCGTGATTTCTGGTGAGCATATAATAGTCATGGGTAATTCAAATTTTCTTCCCTTTATATTTGAAAGGTATCTTTTGATCATTTGCAGAATTTTTTATGGATTTAATTGTTAAATTTAAATATTGCATATATTTGAACTTGAAGTTTCAGTAGAGTTTATTTCTGGACTTGATTCTTTTTTTCTATTATCATTTTTTTGTGTGCATGTTCAAAATTTCTGGACATTTTGTGTGTTATGTCTTGAATTATAGTGTGTAGAGTTTTTTACCTATTACATTATTCCAGAAAAGTTGTAGTTCTTAAAATTTTCTCTTTGTTTATTATTTTTGAGAATAAATATTTTTATTTTCTTCAGAGTATGTTTTCTTTTAATGCAATTGTTTTTTTCCTTCTCTTCTTACATTTTATCTTCTCTTGCCTTTGCTAGTCTTCTAATCACCAATTTTCCTTTTTTATGAGACACCATGGATTTGAATTTTCCATTCTGCCATTATTTATGTTGTTCAAGATATAGATTTTCCTTTCTCAATTTTTATTTCTCTTTTAAACAATTCAAATACATATTTTTCTTGTTTCATGATCCCTAAGGAATTGATGGGCTCATCAGTTTTATTATGATTTATGTTATTTTCCTTTGAATTTCTCTATATATTTATAGATGTTTAGATTTTTTACTTGATGTTACTATTAATTTCTTTATTTATTCATTGTTGGTTTATCTTTATATGCCCAAGGTTTATTTTACCTATTTATTTTTTCTTACTCCTGAGATATTTTTTAAATTTTATTATTAGAACATTTCAGGGAGCCTCATCTGGTCTGAGGGCTGTAGTTTGCCTATCACTGGTCTACACTAATTCTCTCCTAACTTCCTAGAAATTCCCTAGTCACTGCTCTTGCTAAACTGCTCTAACCCCCACCCTAGTTGGTATTAAGGTACTAATCTGGGTTAAGCTTGACAGGGCCCAGGGAAAGATCCCAAGTCCGAATGGACTCAGATCTCCCACTCACTGACAGCTGTTGTTGACAAGATATTGAGTCAGGTTAGCTTCAGTTCAAGGATCTTCTTCTCAGGAAACACAGGAATTAATAGGAAGGACTTGTAAAGGTAATCTACAAGGTAGGTTGAAAGCAAAAGCCTCCTAGATGTTTGTAATCAACAAACCCCAGAAAGATTAACTTCTTCTGAGCTTTTTCACTCAATCTGCTTTTCCATCTTTCCAGAACACTTTTCCTCTTCATCTCATGCCTCCGTCCTCTGCAAATTATCATTTCTTACTTAACTCTTTCTTATAATAAATACTACATTGCCAATTTGAATACAGAAGCCTCAGGATCTATATATATCACAAAGAATTTGAAGTGGGGAACAGAACTGGCTTTAGATAAATACTGTCCTATTATTTTTTCTTTGGTTGGTTTTTGGTTTAATAGATTCCCACAAAACCACACATGTGTCTTGCTTGGTTTTAAAATCTTAAATAGAATACTAGCAAAAAATACGCCAGCAAGTGATCAAGAGGGCTATCAATTATGATCACCTGCAATGCAAGAATGGTTCAACATTAAGAACACCATCCATGTTATTGACCATATCAACAAGTTGACAAACAAAAATCACATGATTTTCTCAATAGATGCTGAAAAAGCCTTTGACAAAATACAACACCCATTCCTATTGAAAACCCTAGAAAGTATAGGAATACAAGGGTCTTTCCTAAAAATAATAAACATTATATATATAAAACTATCAACAAGCATAATATGCAATGGGGATTAGTTAGAAGCCTTTCCAATAAGATCAGGAGTGAAACAAGGATGCCCATTATCACCTCTATTATTTAACATTGTACTACAAACACTAGCAGTAGCAATTAGAGAAGAAAAATAAATTGAAGGTATTAAAATAGGCAATGAGGAGACTAAGCTATCGCTCTTTGCAAATGATAAGATTGTCTACTTAAAAAATCCTAGAGAATTAACTAAAAAGCTAGGAGAAATAATCAACAACTTTAGCAAAGCTGTAGCATACAAAATAAATGCACATAAATTATCAGCTTTTCTACATATTCCCAACACATCACAACAGCAAGAGTTAGAAAGACAAACACCATTTTAAATCACCCTAGACTATATAAAATACTTAGGAATCTATGTACCAAAAGAAACATAGGAATTATAAGAACACAACTACAAAACAGTTTCCAAAAAATTAAAACTAGATCTAAACAATAGGAAAAACATTGATTGCTCATGGGTAGAATGAGCTAACATAATAAAAATGACCATTCTACCCCAATTAATTTACTTATTTAGTGCCATACCTTTCATACTACCAAAAAACTTTTTTACTGAATTAGAAAAAAACTAGAACAAAGTTCATTTGGAAGAACAAAAGATCAAGAATATCAAGGGAAATAATGAAAAAAAAAACCATGAAGGAAGGGGGCCTAGCAGTTACAGATATTTTAAGTTATACTATAAAGCAGCAGTCATCAAAACAATATGGTATTGGCTAAGAGACAAAAGGGAGGATCAGTGGAATAGACTTGTGGTAAGTGCCGTCAGCAAGACAGTGTATGAGAAACCGAAAGAGCCCAACTTTTGGGACAAAAAATCCCAATTTGACCCCTATTTGAAAAAAACTGCTGGGAAATTTGGAAAACAATATGGGAGAGATTAGGTTTAGATCAACATCTCACACCCTACACCAAGATAAATTCAGAGTGAGTGAATGACTTGAATATAAAGAAGGAAACTATGCATAAATTAGGTGAACACAGAATAGTGTACTTGTCAGATCTCTGGGAAAGGAAAAGATTTTAAAACCTGCTTAGTTTCTTCATTTCTCTGAGCTTTTCTGTGACATAGATGATTTCTGTACTTTAGTTCAAATCATGAACAAGTGCCTTATTTCTTTGATTTCCAGGAAAATAAAAGGAGGGGAAAGAGATAGTTTTTGGTTCTGTAGGAAGCTCTAAAGTAGGCTTTATGTAGCCCTGTTGCTGGATTATAATGAATGATAGAAAAGGGAGTCCTTAGTGAGCAAATTAGGGCTTTCCAATAGAATTCTAAATTGATTTAATTGTTATATCATTTGGATTCATGATATCCTAGACTGTGGAATACATTCAGTTGCATTCATCTCTTGTACATAATTTTGATTTTAGCAGATTTTAGAGGTTGCTAGGATCAAAGAAAATGCTTAGTATTCAATATTTTACTTTAGTTGTACATTTTGACAAAATTTATATAAACTTTTTTTCCTTCCTTGGATTTTTTTTGTTTTATAAAATGATATTACTCAATACATTTCCATCTTCTATAAAATATTATTAATGTATTTACATTCTCAACTCATAGTGTCATTAGCAGTATTATTTGTTTTCTTGTGAAGGAGATCAACTATTGATCTCCTATATGGATCATGTAATTTCTAGGATGTGTTTTTATTACTGACGAAGTACACTACATACATACATGTGCTTTTGTGTGTGTATAAACAAGTATATATTATTTTATAAAAATATGTTATATATTGCACATCATATATTATATTAGAGAATAATGTTATGACTACATACAACATTTTACAAATTTTAAAATACTATTTCAATAATAATTTCACAATATGATTGTTATACTACGCAGTGTGTACATGTATATTATATAATATATATGTATTTGATGTACAAATACATATATATGTATATACATGTATAATGCGTATGAATATAAATTCATATATATCTGTAGATGCATAAATCCATAGTAAATGTTAATAATTTGTCAGTTATTTGATTATTTTTGCAATAGAGTTCTTATTTTTCATTAATAATTCTACTTCAAATTGATTAAATTGGTTGTTATATCTTCTTTTTTGTTCTTTTTTTCTAATTCAGTGTTGATTATAATTTTTAACAAAGTTAGTGGTTGGATTCTATGCAGTGAGGATTTGGAAATTACTCACTTTGATGACCAGTCATTATAGTTAAAAAATTAAAATATAAATGAATTTCCTCTTATTTTCTTGGTTTCTCATCATATGTAGAACCTCCCAACTTCAATTTAATTAGAAAAACTTATATCATTTTTGTGTGCACATGTATATATATATATATGTGTGTGTGTGTGTGTGTGTGTATCTATCTGCCTATGTATGAGTGTATATACACAAACATATATGCACAAAGAAAAATTTGTATGATACTGCCACATTAAATATCACACATTAAAAAACCAGCCTATGTGCCAGTTATGGTGAAAAAAGTGGTCTTCATCACTTTACATATTGACCATTTCAATAAATTCCTGGTTGGTTACTCTTTTTCTGATCCTTTCCAACTCATCTATGAAGATAATCTCCCTAAAGGGAAGGTATGATCATGCCTTCTCCCATTTCAATAAACTCTAAAGAATTCTTATTACTCCCATTACCAAATATAAAAATCCTCTGTTTAAATTTTTAAATTTTTTTTTATTTTTTTAACATTTATTAATATTCATTTTTTAGAAAAGTTAACATGGTTACATGATTCATGCTCCTACTTTCCCCTTCACCCCTCGCCCTCCCCCCACCCCTGGCCAATACACATTTCCACTGGATTTAACATGTGTCACTGATCAAGACCTATTTCCAAATTGTTGATCATTGCATTGGTGTGGTAGTTTCGAATCAAAATCCCAAATCATGTCTGCCTCAACTCAGACAACTCCCTACCTTTCCAATCATGGCCATTGGCCTCTTTGTTATTCTTCCTATAAAAGAATCCATCTCTGCTTTAATGGGAATTGATACTAGTTATTCTAAAAATCTAGCCCTCATTTCTCTTTATTGGTTTCTTCCTTTGAATTTTAAAGTTCCACCTTTTGCAATAAGATTTTCCAAGTGCTTATTTATGTTTGTGCCATCCCTCTACAATTATCTCGTTTCCCCCATATATGTCTTGTTCATACGCAGTTTTTTGTATGTATCTCTTCCTTTAGATTATGAGCTATTTAAGAGCAGAGATTTTTTTTAATTTTTCTCTAGCATTTAGTGAAATGCCTTCCTCATATTAGGAACATAAAAATGCTTGTTGACTTGACTGGTCAGTGTCTAGCTTGTTAGGTTACCTTATGCCTCAAGAGCTGTCCTTTGAACAAATGAAACAAAAAGAAGCAAATTTGTCTGTGTTTATGATTTAGAAAAGATGTGATAGCCTGAATTTTATTTTACCCCTCTCTTCATTACTTGATTTACAATTGCCAGTCAGTCAATAAACGCTTAAGTGCCTACTAAGTGCAAATTTACTATAAGCTAAGCATTCAGTTGTCTGCACACTGGTGAATAGCAGCTAATCGATGTAACCCTAACCATCACACCACTTGTCTACCACAGACCACCACAGCCTCCTGTAGTACTTTCAGACTTGCTCAATTCTCTCAGGTTACAACTGCCTGTCTTTACATGCCCAGAGTTTAGAACATGATCCAGGAATTTCCTAAATGCTGGTTGTAAATGATATTAATAATAGAAAAGGCTCAAACAGACTTCAATCATGAGCAAACTACTATTGCAGAAACTACCCTGGAAATGACAACAGTGTCAAACATGGACGATAGGATTAAAATGCCAAGAAATCCAAAAGATTATTTGTTTTCCTTCCCTGACCCTTACTTTCCTCAACTGAAAAATGAAAACATTGGACAAGATAATCACTAAGGATCTTTTTACACATAAAATCTATTGCTTTTTGATTCTATGCACTAATATCACTACATATACTGCTACAACTATGAATGTGATGAGAACTACTGATGCTACTACCATTAATAAATGTGTTGATTGATGATGGTGATGATGACAACTATCTGTGTGTGTTCAGTTGGGTCTGACTCTTGGTGACTCTGAGGGTCATTCTTAAAAAAATTACTCATCTATTTATTTTTAAAGTATTTTTCCAAGGTTATGTGATTCACATTTGAGGACCATACTTTCAATGAAGTTTCCTTGCTAAGGAGAATAGAGGGGTTTTCCATTTCCTTCTTCAGTGGATTAAGGTAAAAAGAAATTAAATGACTTGCTGAAGGTCATACATAATCAATAAGTGTTGAGTCTGAACTGGCTCTCAGGTCTCCCTGACTCTAGGTCCAGTGCTCAATCTACTGGATGACTTAGCTGTTGATGATCATGAAAGTATTGAAGTAGAATTTTAAGACATAAAATATTTTGCTCACATGTTTTCATTTGATCCTTATATCAATCCTGAGGAAGTTGTTATTATTCTTGTTTTACAGATGAGGAAGCTAATGCTGAGAAAGGTTAAGTGACTTACTCAGATTTGCATAGGTAGAGGTGAAGCAAGATTCAAATTCAGATATTTTTGACTCCAGTGCTCTTTCTCCTGTGGCACCTAGCTGCCAAACAGTGATAGCTGGCCTAGCAGTTCAACTGAGAACTCATCAATTATTTGTAATGTGCAATTTAGATTAAATTTTATCTATCCTTTTCTCTAATGTACATAAAGCTATATTTATATATAGATGTAAAACAAGCTAGATATATTGTATAATATGTATGCATTGTATACATATTTAATATACATATTACATATATTCATATTTTAACACAGTTGCTATATATAGATATGAATGCACATTTCTAGAGTTAGTGTAATTTTAATTATGATCAACTTTGTAAATCTGTTAATCTATGTAAAACAACACTAAAACTTTTAGAATATACCATATACACTTGTGTTTGTGTGTATTTGTGTATATTTGTAGAAAGTGCTTGCTACCTGAAGAACTTCCTTTAACTAGAACAATGGCCATTTCTTCAACTATTTCATTTATGAAGAGTAACCTAAGATATAAGATTAGCTAAATGGTTCAGAGGATACAGTACTATGGTTAGAAACAGAAAGATCCATCTCTTTGAATTCAAATCTGGCCAAAGGCATATACTATACATGTGATCCTGGACAAGTCATTTAATCCTTTTTGTCATAGTTTCCCCATATGTAAAATGAATAGGAGAAGGAAATTACAAACTACCTTGGTATTTTTGCCAAGAAAACCTTAAATTCAGTCATGGAGAGTCAGACATTATTGAGAAATGAATGAAAAAGAACTTGAGAAATTAAATGCTTCATTATCTATTAAAAGATATGAATCAATAACCATATTTGTTTATTTACTCCTAAAGAACTGAGAAACAAATCAGTAATTCTTTCTGAGACTGTATAAGCATATTAATTTTGCTGCAATGTAACAAAAGAAATGAAATGTATATAAATATTTAATCTTCTTCATGATCTATGATCTTTGAATTCCCATAATGGTTAACACATGCCTTTTATGCATAGTATATATACTCAATGAGTACATGAATAAATGAATAATTAAAGAGAATGGTGAAATAAATCATTTTCATGTTGTCAAAACTGTCTTTTGCATATTATAGATCTGAAGTTTATGTTGGGATCATTTACTTTGAGGTTTCTCATTTGTCCAGACACATGAATATTTAATTTATTATTGCATTAATATAATACTAAACTCTCTCCTCTTTTTTGCCAATTTAAAAAAAAAAGTTTAGAACAATGAAAATATTTTTTCCCTCAGGAGACTCAGGAAAAATTTTCCATGAAGTTGGATTTCTTCTAATTAAATTCCTTAACCCAGTATTTTCCTTTAACTGATCTGAAAGAATATCATTTGCCTGTAATGAAGTACTTGAGGAAATGTTGGTTGAAATGTGTAACAATTTCTTAGAAAATACAAATATAAGACTTTGCAATTAAAGAGCTAATATTTGACTGATAGTCCATCTCATGTCTGGAGGCCTGCTACCTTTCTTCCTAGGGGAGAGCAACATGGTGAGAACTGCAAGCCAGTCAGCGTTCAACTGAGAAACAGTGACTCCTACCATTACATATAGCTTGATATACCCTATGCACAGATAATTCCACAAAAGAGATTCTTGGTTGATTGGGCTTAGTGGAACATCATTAGAGACCCTAACAAAATTCTTTCCCACATTACTTATATTTCTTGCATTTGTATATATGTACAGAAAGGACTTTCCTCTGCACAATTTTGAGTTTGTCATCTACAATATTGGAGGTAAGCCAAATCCACTTGACATTTTTTGGGAATTTTCCACAAAATTAGGGAAGTCTCCTCTTCCTTTTGTACTTTCTTAGGTGTAAAAAATAGAAAGCAGTCAGTTAAAAGTCTATCGTAAGGTCCTACCTCTCCTGTTTTATCAACTTGACAAGGAATGCTTAAGTCAGAAAAGCATCAGAATGTTTGAAATCATAATGACAAATCTTGATCATTCCCTTTTCCATTAAAGAGGGATGGTAATATAGGAAAATAAAGTTACAAATATAGAGGTAGCCCTCAGGCACAGTGGTTAGAGATTTGGTCCAGAAAGAGGGAAGACCTGAGTTTAAATCCAAAGTTAGATATTAGCTATGAGACTGAGCTTAAACTCCATCTGCCTCAATTTCCAGTTCAATCTGTAGTAAATAAATTGTACAAAGGCTAATTGTTCTGGCTTTTCTTTATACAAATCCTTCCATTACTTTCATTTAGAAAAGTTCTGTCCTACTTTGAGGACTCTGTTCACATGCCATTCATTTCAAGTTTCTCTGATTTCCACAGCCAGAAGTATATTAAATTTGACTATATTCCTTCATTAAATTTATTTTTAAATCCCATCCTTAAGAAAAAACTTTGACTTTTATTTCATTTCATCACTTGAAACTACCTTCCTTATAACAAGACTCAGAAATACATTGACCATAAAGAGTTAACCTATTGTTGAGGTGAACAAATTGACTCAAAAATGACAAATTGCTAGCTCAAATTATCATCATTAAAAAGTTGAAAATTATGGGCTCTTCTTTGAGTCCTGCACCCACTTCCTCTAAATCCAAGATTTTCCCCATGCAACATGTTCCTTCTTCTAGCACCAGCCCTATGAAAGAGTTCTTCTGAATTCTGATTGGACTGTGCAACAACCATAGGATTTAGCTTTATATCTTGATTATTTCAAAAGTGTGGAAACAAAAGGAGTCAAAGGGCAGTTAGATTCTAGATCACAAAATCTTCAAGGTAGTTAACTAAGTGTCTTTTAATATAAACTGCTAATCTGGAGAATTCAAAACAAATGAGACTCTGCTTGCCTCAGTGATGAGGCATTCACTCACTATGGGATACTTTGATGAAGTTATTGTCCAATATACCTTTTCTTTACTTCACTCTGGGGTAATTCAATGAGAGAAGAAGACATGAAATTTATGCCTCGATTGTCCCCTTTAAAATGTTTTGTAAAATTCTGTAGTATGAAAATAAGAAACATGTGAATCAATCATTAGCAGAAAGAAAGTAATAATATATTGGGTAATGGGATTAATAATTATTAAAAATATTCCTTCAAAAATAGTTAATATTAAAGACTACAAACAACTGAGAAATTCTTATGGGAAATTGGTTTTGTGATATTCAGTGGGTTTTTATTATTATTATTATACACAATTAATTAATTCATTATTTATTTTATGGTTTTTTTATCTTACATCAATCTTACCACTTTCTACAATATTACATTTCATATATAGTATGTAGGAATAGTAAAAGGAACTTTAAAGGTTACATCGTGTGACCGTCAAAAAGTTAATCAACTTAATTCAATTCAATTCCATTAAACAAGCATTTATTTAGCTCCTAATCATCCATCATATCTATTAATAAGAATTTGTTAGTATATACTACATACCAGAAATTCTCCAAGCACTAGGGAAATAAAGATAGTCCTTTCACTGAGGAGTTTATATTTTAACTTTACTGTACCTCTGTTTTCCCTTTCTATTAAGTAAATTCCTTAAATAATATACTACTGTATTTATGCTCTATTGTGGAATATCTGGAGCCCTTGTTTAATAAAATAATATACTTACATAAAATGAGTTCTTGGAAATTTTAGCATCTTTGAAAGATTTCATGTTATAGGCCTGAGTGCACACATAGCCTAGCCAAATGTAAAGAATTCATCAATAGAAGAATTTTTTCTATAATTTTTTTTCCTTTTGGGCTATTGCAATGGATGAATCTTAGAAGGATTGGTATGCCCAATAGTAGGCATAATACTTACATTATAGGAATCATGGATCCCAGATATACTGAAGGCAAATGGTAGTGTTATTGATGACTCTAAAAGGCTAATTCTTGAAGAGGTTCTTCTTTGTAATTCTTTATACCTCTTATCATGAGAGCATTGTCATTTGACAGGTATGATGAGATGACAAAACAGAAAATTTTAGATCTGAGTGACTTGCTGAAAATTAGTCACAACCAAATGTGGGAATCTGGAGTTCTTTCCCTCCTATATATGAGGAGGACAGTAGTGACAGCTCTGGAGAAAAATACATTTAATTTACTGTTCTCTTAGAAATTTGGTCACATTTCATAGCTGTATGAGCTAAAAGTCAAGGTTCTGTACAAAGATAAAAGAGAAATTAACATAAAATAGTTTGTCATTTCAAAAAAAAACTAGAAAATAAACTGAGAAATAAAGCAATAAACGCAGACTATTAACTATATTTTCCAGTTGTATTGTTTGATTTCTTCTAAGGTCATACACTTGTCCTTTTGAAAAGTAGATATAAAGGTTACTTAGAATAAAATGCCTAGGGAAAAACTTCATGATATGAAAATAACCAGAAAAATACAATGATTTTAAATAAGTCATGTGATTTGTATAAAATGCCTCCTTTACTTTCATTTCAGAAATCTAAAATGCCTATATTCTTTTGGAAAATGAAAATAACATAAAACAAGGTCAAAAAAGCCATACATGTTTCAAAATAAATTTAACGTTTATACTTTTACTCCCTTTGTGGAGAAGATTTAGACAGACTTTTCTTTTTTAGCATTTAAAATTGAATGAGAATTTAATCTGCGTTAAATCTCTGTAATTTAGCATGTATGCATCTATCAGTATACATATACAAATACACATACACATATTTTCATCTCTGTCATCTGTTTTGTAAGTTTCCTTGCTTAGCTAGCATGTTAACAAATATTCCCTTGATGATGGAAAAGTTTAACACATGCATTTGGGGGGAAATTTGGCGCAGAGAGTACAATAATTGTCTAAAATACTTGCAAAGAGAAAAGAACAGATGATACTTCTTGGAATACATGTTAGAATTTGTCAAATTTCAGAAGTATTTGATTACATATTGCATTTCTAGTATTCGGATTTTTGTGAAAAATAAACATCGGAAACAGATGCACATATATACAAAAATCCTATGGCAATATCCCTGTGCTTAGCGATCAATATGAAGGATGAGAAAGACTGAAAATGTCATGTAAAAGCAGCTGTTTGGAAATAGAATGGTCTAAAGACAATTACACAAGGTGCCAGCCAGTCTTTAGGTAATTGATTATTCCCTTTTCACTCAATTACTCATTTTTACACTTCTAAACATCAAATTCAAACTAAGTCTCATTTTATGGAAGCAAAAAGAATACTAATCATGGAGGATAACCAGAGCTGTATCCAACTTTTATAATAGGATGGAGGTCATGTAGAGAGAGACTCAGCAGGACTGAGAAAATTTTAGAGCAAGACTTGAATACTACATATAAAGACTTCATTTTCTCTCAGGTTATTGAAAAAAGCTCATTTGGGTTTACTTTTACTTTTATTTTTAACCTCTTTGAGGGATGAAATGAGGAATATGTAAGTTGATCCTGCTTTTTTAAAAGTATGTTTCATACAGACTGAACATTTGCTAAATTATTTTCTAATAATAGCCTCCCCTTCCTTTAATTTGATTGGTTAGTTCATATCTTTTGGTTACGAGATAGAAATTATATCGAATGATGTTTCTTATTCATTCCCTCACTAAAATAAGGTTTCCTAATTCTAGATTCTACCTTCAGAAATTTTTACTTCTATTGGGCTGGGGATCAGGATACAGTCTCAGGTTACCTATGCCTATGATTTTTACAATGTTTTATATTAATAGAATTTCATAGAACTTTATAGCTAGAAGTGGCCTAACAAATGAATAATGTTATATTTAGATAAAGAACACTCAGTAATAAACTCAAATCTTGTGCTTTAGCCCAGGCACCATAAATAAAAAAGTTATGTGACCCTGGACTAGATAGCTATCTCTGGGTTTCATAAATTTTATCTCTAAAAGAAGGAAGTTGAACCAGGTTATCTTGAAGTTCCCTTCTAGATGTATGCTCCCATTCTATTGATTTGCAAATTTGACAGTGTTTGTATGTTTGGCTGAATTATTAGAATTAACTAAAATTATCTCTCAAATTCAATGTCATTGTGTTGAGAGGAAAAAAAACACTATTTCAAAAACATTAGATTTTAGATATGAAGAGACTAATCCACATTCTTAGATTTTTCCATCACTGGTTTTGAATAGTTACTATTTTAATGACCACTTTGGTTTTCCTTTGTGGTGTTCTCCTTGCTGTTGTTATTTTACTAAGTGTTAGGAAGCACAAAAAGACTTGTAAAGCAAAGGCATATCAGGTGCATCAGCAGAAGAGGTAAGAGTTAGAGGAACATGTTCTGGAAAGATTTTGAGTAGGCAAGAGATGCCAGAAAGCTCCTGGCTCAAAAATATTTCATATGAAATTGCCATAGATAGAAATAAAAAACTCATATATTATTTGTTATAAAGAAGAAAGTAGACAGAGGGATAAGAATTATGAAAACATTCATATGACATCACTTTGGAGGGGGCACACTAGGGCAGAAATTTCTCAAAGTGAAAAAAGTAGCTTGCAATGCATTTGTAATAAAATGGAGTTCTTTTTATGCCTTATAACTTGCAAGTTATTTTCCTTTGATGTTTCCTCCCAACTCATTGGATGGATCTTTCTCTTACCCACCAGCTCATTACTGCTTGACTTATGCCTTTTAATCTTATCCTTGGCTGATTGCTCTAGACCAGTGTTGGGGAAGCTCGGGGAACTTTTTAGTTCCCATGCCCGCCCCGCCCCCCAAGACTGCATGCCCTCCTGTCCTCTGACTCCCTGCAGGGATATGGCCTCTGATATTACATTGGGACACCAATAGGTACAATGAGAGGAATACATCTTCATTCTCTTCCTGAAGGTGACAGGGTACCTAGTGCAATTTCTACACAGTACAAGAGTCATATTAAAAGGAAAAGGGCCAGTGACCCAACCCTTGGCAAAGCACTTCTACCAGAAGGGGTCTTGATTAACCCATCCATCCTGATTGAGCATCATCTCCATGTGTGGGCCTGGGGATATTCAGTAAAAGTAAAAGGCTGCCCATGAGAAAGCAGGGGACCTTCTCTAAGGTATCCCACATAGGAGTAGTTAGGACCAGAGTGGATTTGAATTTCCTGGAAGTCCCTTGTATTTGTTAGACTTTTGAGGCACCAAGACAACGGGCTAAGAGCCAATGTTTCTTTGTTTTGAAGGTTTTTCTTGCATACCCAAAAGTCTGATGGATCCACTTTAGTGACTGCTTCCCTTAACTGAATTAGGGAATTATCTGCCCAGGTACCTGCGTGCCCATAGTTCAAAACCCAGGAAAAGACCCAGGATGTGAGGAGTGGAATACTCATGCGGTCAGGGAGTTAAGAGTTAAAGCAACGGGTAGGATTAAGATAACAAAATGAGAGGGGAAGAGGAGTTCTGATTCCAAAGTATCCTGCAGGTGATTTTTGTTTTGTTTTGTTTTGTTTTTATTGCTGGGAAAGAGATATTTGAGATCTTCCACGAACTCACAGGACTAGGTATCCCCACCTCCTCCCCTGCCACCTGTTTCTAAGGGGATAAAGGGTTTAATGTGAGAGGCAGAAGTCCATGTGTTTCCTCACTGCCTATTTTGAACCCTTCCATTCTTTTTATTCTCTAATTGCTACCACTAGTGTTTCTAGTACAATGCTAAATAATAATGTGATAATGGGCATCCCTGCTTCACTCTTGATCTTATTGAGAAGGCACCTAACATCCCCATTGCAGATGATGCTTGATGATGGTTTTAAATAAATACTGTTTATAATTTTGAGAAAAGACCCTTCTATCCCTATACTCTAGTGTTTTCAATAGGAATAAGTGTGATTTCTATTAGTTTGGTTGTTGATATGGTCAATTATGTGGCGGGTTTTCCTAATATTAAACCATCCTTACATTCCTGGTATAAATCCCACCTGGTCATCTTGGATAATCCTCATGATAATTTAGCGTAGCCTTTTAGCTAGTATTTTATTTAATATTTTTTGCATCTATGTTAATTAAGAATATTGGTCTATAGTTTTCTTTGTTTTTTGTC
Source organism: Gracilinanus agilis (assembly GCF_016433145.1). NCBI lineage: Eukaryota > Metazoa > Chordata > Mammalia > Didelphimorphia > Didelphidae > Gracilinanus > Gracilinanus agilis. The sequence continues at coordinate 452,281,261 of NC_058130.1, read as the reverse complement.
TTCCTAGCTTGGGAATCAGTACCATATTTGTATCATAAAAAGAATTTGGTAAGATTCCTTCTTTGCCTATTTTGTCAAATAGTTTGTGGAATATTGGGATTAATTCATCTTTAGATATTTGATAGAATTCACTTGTGAATCCATCTGGTCCTGGGGATTTTTTCCTTAGGGGTTTTTTGATGGCTTGTTCAATTTCTTTTTCTGAAATGGGATTATTTAATTATTGTATTTCCTCTTCTGCTAATCTAGGCAATTTATATTTTTTCTGTCTCACAGGCTTTACCTTGGTACCATCTTCCCTTCCCTCTCAAAAGTTTGAGTGAGGGCAGATAGTTCTGTCACTTTCTTTGTGTGATCTTCCTCCACTGCTTCTGGTGCTGCTGCTGCTGTTGCTGCTGCTGCTTTTGATACTGCTGCTGCTGTTGGTACTGCTACTATTCATTCTTCTGCCTTGGTTGCTGTTGCTGCTAAAGTTCTGAATCCCACCTCTTGTGGCTGGTATTTTCAAGGGTGGTCTGAAGTGTAGTAGGCTGCACTGAGTTTTGCCCTGAGGCTATCTTTCTTAGCTGCTGCTTCCTCAGCCCCTCAGCCCCTGCTGCTGTCTCAGCGCTGCTGGTGCTCCTGCTGGTGCTGCTGTAGCTCTGAGCCTCATCTCCTATTGCTGGTATTTTCACTGGTGGCTCTGTAGTACAGCATGCTGTACAGCTTTTGGTCCTGAGACTATCTTCTTCAGCTGCTGGGGCTGGGATATAGCTGAGAGCTGGAAAATAGCTGGGAGCTCCCTGCTATTCCCAGAGTCTCACTGCCCAGGTCTGGCACAACCTCAGCAGTGACTTTGTGTTGCTTTCAGCCAGCCCCAAAGAATTTGGAGACTTCTCTAGCCCTGCTTATCACTGAGTGGGAGAAGGGGTCATCCCTTGTGCAGTTTTTCCCCTTTATAGTGTGGGTATCCCTTCTCTCTGTCTAACTTTCATCTCTCTCCAATGGGAGACCCCTTTTACTCATCCTGTTTTGACTTTTGTCCTTTTGAGATGCTTCATAATGATCAGTTTGGAAAAAGATTTCTAAGCAGCTCTAAGTTTTTCCTGCTACTAAACTACCATCTTGGCTCTACCTCCCAATCAATAAGTTCTTAAGTGCTTTCTGCAGTCATCACTCATACAATATTTCCAAAAGTTTATGAGCCACATGTTGGTTTTACATGAATAAAAATGGACCTTCATTGCAATAATTAAACTTCACTCCTTGATGGATGTGCTAGACATGACTGCATTTGTAAAACTTCATATATTTCCTCTTTTTAACATTGTATCACAGATGTTGCTCCTGCTCCTCTTTGACATTGCTCAGGAAAAAATTTGGTTCATTTTTGCAGGAGTTCAGTTTGGACACTTCATCTAATGAAATAATAGCCTGAAAAGATGGATCTGAAACACACAGAACATTTCAATTTACAGTTACTCACTGTAGCAATATTAAAGTACTTAAATGATCAGTCAGGGAAGACAAACCACACATCTTCTTCATATCTATATGATCTTATGGAGGAACAAGATAGTCCAAAGCACAAAATCCCAGAAAGTTAGGGCTGAAATGGGATTTAGAAATCATCTCATTAAGTTCATTCATTTTACAGAGGAAATTAAAGATTTGCCCAAGGTGACACAATGTAGGTGGCAAAGTTTGGCTTTCAGAAATTATTATATTCACCTTTATTTCATTCATTCATTCTCTCGAACTCTCATTTAATACATTTATTTATGGCTACTATGTGCAGAGAATTCTGTTAGGTGCTAATTTAGGACATTTCTGGCTTGGTGGTAGAATGAAGGTACTTTCTGAAAAATGCTTTTAAATTCGTTCATACTTATTTAGAATGGTAGCTATCTTATTGAATATTTGTGGAAATCAGTATTCAAACAGTTGCACAAGGTGTACAAAGGTTTAGCTAGCTACTGCAGATAGAATATCAATATGAAAAAAATATGTGAGAACATAATAGGAAAAAATAATAAGATTGGGACTAAAAAATTGAGTAAGGGTCAGAGGAGAAAATCTCAGAATCCAAGAAGACCTTGAAGAACATGTAGCTCTATTTATGATAAAGAACTCTCTTGACAACATATCTCACAAGCCCATCCAGGTTTACTTGAGGACCCAGGGCAAGGGAGCCCTAAGCACCCTAAAATATTAATTCCACTTTTGGATAGCTTCAGTCCTGAGTAACCTACTTTGCCTTTTCTACTCATTTTCCTAGTTCTGATTCTAAGGCCTAAGAGAATAAGTCAAATCCCCCTTTTTTATACCAAAGCTTCAGATGTTTAAAGACAATTTTCAAATTGCCCATGTGTTCTCATGTTAAGGTCGAGGTTTCCCAAGTCATTCATCATGAACTCATATATCATATTCTTGCTTCAGGGAAGAGTATATTAGCTTTTTAACCTCTAAAGTCCTATATATTTTAATATAACCCATAATTATATTATCATACTTTTGACTTCTATTGAGCTCATAGTCCTTTGCAATGCCTAAATAGGTTTCAGATGAGTTGCTCTTTATCCATGACTGTCTCACTTTAAGAAATTAACTTTTTGAAAATGCTTACATTTTTATTAATTCCTATGAATAGTAAACTGATTTTACTGAGCACAAATATCTAACTGGCATACACATATACATATATATTTTATATAGAAATATACATATATATTGTCATATTTAAATATATATTCTATGTCTCCAAGTATTGTGCTATTTTCTAAATTAATGATAAAAGTGGCAAATTCCACAGGGCCATTTGACATTCCACTGGAAACCTCTTTCTAAGTTAATTTTGAACCACTAATGAAAATAATTTTTGGTTCTGGGTTAAATTGATGAACAGATTTAACTAGTCTTTGGCTAAATTGTCAGTTTATTTCAAACAAAGTTGCCTTCATGGGGTAAAGGAGGATGGATATACATGTGATTTGTAAATAAAACATAAATGATGATAGTAATTCCAATGAAGCTTAAAACTCCTTTTAAAAAATAAAGTATTCATAGGGAAAAGTTTTGAACTTTAATGTTGTCAAAGACTATTCACATGATTGTGGTGATTTCTCTACTTCATGAAAGATTGTTGTAGGCCTACAAACCAAAAAATAGAATTGTATGGTTATGCTCATCTATGAAACTAAAGAATCAATTCCAATGCAGGTGTTTGTCATTAAAAAAAAACCTAAATTGAATGTGAATAATAAAAATGTTACTAGAAAGATGGTCATGTCTCAGGGTTGTGTTTCATGCATGGTGTGTTCTTTCCTGATACCATACATCGAATTCTACTACAATTTCTTGTACTGGAAACCAACATAATATTTTATAACAGGTACATTTGTGGCTTACAATATTCTTGAAAATATGCTTTAAGCTTGAATAATATATTCTGTATAAATATTAAAAAATCAATAGGAATAAGTACCTGGAGACTGCTAACAAGCAGTATTGTAAACTTCCCATAATCAGCATCTCATGAAGCCTCAGGAAAATACATTTTATTTCTTGATCGGTGTTCTAAAATAATGGGGAAACTGTCTTGGGAAATTTACCCTGAACTGAATTGACCCCAGGAGGGCTATCTAATGATATTAACTTGAATCAAGACCAACAAATGTTATACAAATATGCTGCAGGCAAACTTGATTCTGAAGACTATTGCATTTCTTTTAAAAATGGAAATATGAATCATGGAAATATTCCACTTTGAAATTACCTTCTTGTTATTATCTTTATTGTACTTGTCATTCCATAATATGTATAAGATTAATTTTGGTGGCTACCAGATTTCAAACGTTAATCTTTTGGTCATAATCACTACAGAACCATTTTTCTCCTTCTTTGGTCCTTGAACAAGGGTGTTTTAAACAAAAATGTCCTTCCTTCCTTCCTTCCTTCCTTCCTTCCTTCCTTCCTTCCTTCCTTCCTTCCTTCCTTCCTTCCTTCCTATTTATTCTAAACATTATGATTACTAGTGCATCATCACACTGTTTAAAATAATTCTTTGTTTTATTTTTGTACTTTCTCAGATTTCTTCTATAAGTGGTTTCCATAAAGGATTTTCTGTTAGATATGAGTCTGAGTATGATGACCTTAAGATCATATATAAGATCAAATATAAAAATATTAAAAAAAGAAAAACCTCTATTAAGAGTTGTTAAGATATACATGTGTATATGTATATAGTATTATATTGCATATGTGAAATGAAGCAAAGTACATTTCCCCATCATCCATTTTTTTTTACATTTTTAAACCCTTAACTTCTGTGTATTGGCTCCTAGGTGGAAGAGTGGTAAGGGTGGGCAACAACAGGGTCAAGTGACTTGCCCAGAGTCACATAGCTGGGAAGTGTCTGAGGCCAGATTTGAACCTAGGACCTCCCATCTCTAGGCCTGACTCTCAATCCACTTAGCTACCCAGCTTCCCCTCCCCCTATCATCCATGTTTAAAACAATAAGGGAAGTAACTAAAAAAATAACCTTTTTACTTAAATTCAGAGTTCATTAGTTCTCTCTATGGAAGCAGATAGAATTTTTCATTATGAGTACATCAGACTTGTCTGATCATTGAATTGATCAGATAAACTAAATTCATCATGGTTTATCACAATATTACAATCCACAATGACCTCATGGTTCCACTCACTTTACTTTGAATCTGTTCATACATGTCTTTCTGGCCTTTTCTGAAAATATCCCATTCATTGTTTCTTATAGCCTAATAATATTTCAGCCAAATCATATACCACTCGTTCACCCACCCCCACCATTTACCTAATTGGTGGGCATTTCCTAAATTTCCAATTCTTTGCCAGTGTAAAAAGAGCTGCAATAAATATTTTTGCATACATGGGACTTTTTCTTTAAGCTCTTTGCACGTAGTTTCAAATTGTCATAAAAAATGTCAGGACTACACAGGAATAATGTGAACATAGCTATAAAACACTTTCCATACAATTAAAACTAGATTTAAATAATTGGAAAAGCATTAATTGCTCATGGGTAAGGTGAGCTAATAAAATTTATTTATTCAGTGCCATACCTATCAAACTACTAAGAAACATTTTTTATTGATTTAGAAAAAAAATTATAACAAAGTTCATTTGGAAGAACAAAAGATCAAGAATATCAAGGGAAATAATGAAAAAAAATGTGAAGTATGGCAGCCTAGCAGGACCAGATCTTAAACTGTATTATAAAGCAATGATCATCAAATCAAAATGGTACTGGCTAAGAGATAGAAGGGAGGATCAATGGAATAGACTTGGGGTAAATGTCCTCAGCAAGATAGTATGTGATAAACTCGAAGATCCTAGCATTGGGACAAGTACCCACTATTTGACAAAAACTGTTTGGAAAATTGGAAAACAGTATGGGAGAGACTAGGTTTAGATCAACATCTTACATCCTTACCAAGACAAATTCAGAATGGATGACTTAAATATAAGCAAATTAGATGAACATAGAATAGCATGCCTGTCAAATCTTTGGGAAAGGAAAGAATTTAAGACCAAGCAAGACATAGAGAATATTATGAAAGGTAAAATGAATAATTTTGATTATATTAAATTAAATAGTATTTGTACAAACAAAACCAATGCAACCAAGATTAGAAGGTAAGCAATAAATTGGGGAAAAATCTTAATAACAAAAACCACTGATAAAAGTCTAACTTCTCAAATTTATCATGAATTAAGACAATTGTACAAAAAAAAAATCAAACCATTCCTTAACTGATAAATGGACAAGGGACATGAAGAGGCTGTTTTCAGATAAAGAAATCAAAACTATTAATAAGCACATGAAAAGTACTCTAAATCTCTCATATTACAGAAATGCAAATCAAAACAACTCTGAGGTACCACCTCACACCTAGGAGATTGGCTAACTTGAAAGAAAATAATAAATGTTGGAGGGGATGTGGCAAAATTGGAACACTAATGCATTGCTGGTGAAGTTGTGAATTGATCCAACCATTCTGGAAGGCAATTTGGAATTATACCAAAGGGCTTTAAAAGACTGCTTGCCCTTATATCCAGACATATCACTGCTGAGTTTTTACCCCAAAGAGATACTAAAGAAAAAAGACTCATACAAAAATATTTATAGCCGTGCTCTTTGTGGTGGCAAAAAATTGGCAAATGAGGGGATGCCCTTAGTTTGGGGAATGGCTGAACAAATTGTGGTATATGCTGGTGATGGAATACTATTGTGCTCACAGGAATAATGAACTGGAGGAATTCCATGTGAACTGGAACGACCTCCAGGGATTGATGCAGAGTGAAAAGAGGAGAACCAGGAGAACATTTTACACAAAGACTGTTACATTTTGGCACAATTGAACATAATAGACTTCTCTACTAGCAGCAGTGCAGTGATCCAGGACAATTCTGAGGGAACTATGAGAAAGAACACTAACCACATCCAGAGGAAGAACTGTGGGAGCACAAACACAGAAGAAAAACATTGATTGATCACATGGTTCAATGGAGATATGATTGGGATATAGACTCTAAATGATAATTCTATTGCAAATATTAATAATAGGGAAATACATTTTGAACAATGATGCATGTAAAAACCAGTGTAATTGCTCTTTGGCTATGGAAGAGGAGAGGGAGAAAAGAATATGAATCACGTAACCATGGAAAAATATTCTAAATTAATTAAATTAATAAATTAAAAATAAAAAGTGTTTGGAGTAGTTCAGAACTCCAGAAACAGTTTAGTATATATTTCCCCCCATTAATCTAGCATTTGTTATTTCTGATGGGTGTGAAGATGTACCTCAATTATTTTACTTTGCTGTTTTTTAAATCAATGGTAATATAGAGCATTTTATATGACTATACTTTTTTTACTTCTTTTGAAAATTTCCTATTCCTATCTTTTGACAATTTATGAATTGGGGAATAGCTCTTATTTTTAAAAATAAATTTAACTAATATATATATATATACTTGAGAAATGAGATCTTTATTAGAGAAACTAGCTATAAAATATTTTGATATTATTTTAATATCTATGGTATTTTAAGTAAAACATAGTTTTCTTGATTATCCCTTTTATATAGGTTTATTTAGATTTTTGATGGAGATTTTTTGCTATATTTTTGCTGTAAATGACATTTTAATTTTACCCAGAGAATATTATATTCTGCTCAAGCTCTTTATTTCAACTTTCTGCTTCAGCTGTATTTTTGTAACATATTAGATTCTGCTTCCTAATTTATTCTGTTATCTGCCTTCATTTATGGATGAGTTTATCCAATTTACAGTAACAGTTAAGATTATGCATTTCTCTATCCTATTTTTTTCTATTCATCTTTATCTCTGCCTTTTTGTCCTGCCACTATTCAAATTTATTTTTTGCTCCTGACCATTGACTCCCTTAATTTTCCCTCTGTTTTATTACCTCCACTCCATTTCACCATTATCTCCATCTCCTTGTAATAAGAGGGTAAAATGGGCGGGGGGAGAGGAACTGAGCCAATGTTGAAAATATCTCTCAGCTTCTGTCTTCTATGGCCCCCCTACTGCAGTGTCAATAGAGAGGTTTCTCTGATAATGATGGTTGTTTGGAGATTAGTGCTGGCTCCCAGCAGATACAGGGAACACTTCTCAAAAGGGTTGGATAAGTGGGAACCCCAGGCGGTGAGTCAGGGGACCCCAACTTTGACAAGCCTCCCCTTTGTCAATACGGCTGCACCACTGTGGGTCCTGGCTGAGGCAGCAGCTCTGGATGTGAGGCTGCCTCCTCACCCTTTGCCCCTCTTTTTCCTTGAGATAACTAGATTTTGGCTCTTGCAATATGACTTCTAATTGTTTATTACAAAGAACAGGAAGGTGGGTATAGGATGGTGGGATCAGGAAGCCTTATTAGATCAGTTTCCTATGACCTTATGAGGATCCTGTGTACTGATACCACTCACAAGTTCTCCTCCTCTTCCCCAAATTTGTATTAAGAACAATCAAATTGTCATGAACAGGATCTTTGTAAATGCAGGGTGAGGTGTCTTGGGGAGTTTGGGATCCTCTCCTGTGTGGAGTCCAAATACATACACACACAAGACATATTATTTGTACATATACGTATTCTTATGTACTTATGAGAATATAAAATACACATATAGGGCAGCTGGGTAGCTCAGTGGAGTGAGAGCCAGGCCTAGAGACAGGAGGTCCTAGGTTCAAACCCGGCCTCAGCCACTTCCCAGCTGTGTGACCCTGGGCAAGTCACTTGACCCCCATTGCCCACCCTTACCAATCTTCCACCTATGAGACAATACACCGAAGTACAAGGGTGTAAAAAAAAAAAACCAAATAAAATACACATATATTATATATGTGTTATGTATATGTATATATTTTCTCTCAGTAGAAGAAATCTGATGAGAGTGAGGTTCAAGAATTTTTCCCCTCAGCAGAATTATTGGTAGCATGATTTGCAACCAAAATCACATCAGCAATGGCAGATCAGGCCAAGATAGCTAAGAAACAAGTAAAGCTTATCAATCATCCTCCAAATGACCACAGAAGCACAAAAATGGCACAAAATAAATACTGGAGTGGTAAAAGCATCAGAAGAAGGAGTAAAGTAATGCTATAGCCCAGAGGTTGAGAAATAACAAGAAGGAACTGAGGTATGAGGAAGGAGTGCTCAAGAAGTTCTTAGCATTTCTGGAACACAATATCCTATAAGTTGCAGGAGAAAACATTAACTTACTACTGGTGGATCTGTGAACTGAAGGAACTATTCTGAAGAGGTATCAGGAACCATATTCAAATGACTTTCAAACTGCACATAACCTTAGACCCAAAAATATCACTACTAGGTCTGTATCCCAAAGAGATTAAATGTAGGCTAAAATTTATTTTTTGTGGTTGCAAAGAAGTGGAAACTGAAGGGATGTCTATCAATCCAGGAATGACTGAAGAAGTTGTTTATATACTTGTAATGGAATAATATTGTGCTATAATGAATGACAATCAAGATCTTCACAAAAAAACAAAACAAAACAAAACATGAAAAGACTTATATGAAGTGATGTAAACTGAGGTAAGCAGAAGCAGGAAAATGTTGTACACAGTGACAATAATGATGTATGATGATCAGCTGTGAATGATAACTATTATCAACAAGGCAAAGATCCAGGACTACTCCAAGAGACACACACACACACAAAATATTCAACACCATAGAAGGTTCAGACAAAGACCAAATATAAATTGAAATATACCCTGCTTCATTTTATTTCCTTCATGAATTTTTCTCTAACCTAAACAATATGTGTCTTGTTTCACAACATGACAAATATGGAAGTATTTATTATATGATAATATATGTACAATAAGAAAATAAGAATTACCCTTTCATGCCTACTTCCTCTCCACTGTAAAAGTTCTTCCTTACACATCTGTTATATGGGAGATCATTTCCCCCATTCTTACTTTCTCCCTTTTTCTTTCCCTCAGTGCAATCCTCTTTCTGATTCATTCATTATTTTAAAATTCATTTTAGCATAATTAGTCCATAACCATGCCTGCTCTAATAATGATAACATTCTTAGTAGTTGTAGGTATAATCTACCTATACTGAAATATAAATTATTTTACTAATCAGTTAATATATATATACATACATATATATATACATACATATACATCATTTCTTTAATTTTCCCATTTTTCCATTACCACTAATCTCTTTAACCATTGTTGTGGAGCTGGTATTCAATTGTTTTCTTTTTCCCTTAAGCCCTTGCTTAGGGTTGTACATGAATGTTATCTCCTGAGTTTTTGTCTTGATCTTCTTTGACACCAAAGTAAATTGTTATAGTCTAGTTGTCCTTGTTGTTGTTGTTGTTGTTGTTGTTTATCCGGGTCCAGCCGGATACAACCGCGAGGCCCGTGAATCAGCCACCTGAAAAAACCATAGGGTGAGAAAGGAGAGACCAAGCACGCAAGAAAGACAAATCAGTCTAATAGTGTCAAGGCTCTTTTATTGTGTGCAGGGAGTGGGTTTATATGCTTCTAGGACTGGGATGGGGAAAATTTCTGGTGGTTTCAGGCTGTTGGTCTTACCACGCCTATCCCGGATGCCTATCCCGGATGAAGTTAGGTAAGTTTCATTTCTTAGCATAAGTTTCGTTTCTCGGAAAACCCTTCACTAAGTTTCGTTTCTATGGTTTTTAGGTTTCGTTCCTTGGTCTCTGACAGTTGTTGATTATGTTTTCTCATTTTTATAAACTTTTTTTTGAGTTTGAATTATATAGTATAATTAAGCTCTGCTCATCATGTGGTGAGAAAGCACTATCTCAAATTTCTGTTTTTTACATTCTAGTACCATCAGAGCTAATTCTAGGGTTCTGTAAATTTTGATTACTTTCAAGGTGATGTCATCCTTGGAGATGTCTGGTCACTTCTTTCCTATTCTGCACTTTGGTCTTTACCTAGGAAGGACTTCCAGTCCCTTTCAGTCTGAAATGCTTATATTCCTCTTTGCCCTATAACTGTAACCCAGGTACTTATTCCCCTGTGGTTGCAAGTACTAGGTTTTTTTTTTTTCCCTTGCCTTGAAACTGTGAGTATAAAATTTCCTTGTGATGAACTACAAGTACTCCTGTCCTACCTGGAACTACGATCCAGAACTAAATATGTGCAATAGCCAAGCAGTACCAGGTCTTGTGCCCATTGTCTTCTAAAAGCCACCTACAATCTCTTCCTGATCAGCTGTCTGACCCCTTACTGTCTCCTGGTTGCGAATTCCCCAAAGCTTCTAATTACCACTGTTGCAATCACCTCAAAGACCAATGACTGATGTTGCCATTTCATATGCTTCTAGGTAGCTCCCAACAAATGGACATCCTAAGTTGTCTTAAGCTGGAAAAAAATCTCTCTCTCTCTCTCTCTCTCTCTCTCTCTCTCTCTCTCTCTCTCTCTCTCT
>NC_058130.1:452231334-452269895 GCF_016433145.1 Gracilinanus agilis | reverse complement strand
ATATATATATATATATAAAATCAATGACCTTTTGTTCTTTCTAACACTCTCAAGTTTCATTTGATTTGAGGTATTATTTTAAAATTGTACACAGAGGAATTTTGGGAGAGTTTACTTGGGTTTCTGACTCTTCTCTCGACTTGGTTCTGCCTCCCTAACAGGGTACTTTTAGAAGGGGATGTTTTATAAAAGTCACTTTAATTTTAAAAACAGTATTAGAAATGTGTTATTATGAAACTTAAGAATGCTGTATTTATGCTTTTATGATTGCATATTCCTTAATTTTTCTGATGTTGTAATAGTGCCCTAAGGTAATTACTCTGAAAGGTGCAATGATATAAAGCAAAATAATAAAAAAAATTATTCTTTTTGTATATTTTATTAAAAAGACCATGAACAAATTTTATTTGATACTGAACTAATAAATTTTGTTAGGAATATTTTGAAAGATAAATTGTTAGAACAGCACGATAGCTATGTTCAAAAGATTAAAAATGTTATTATATTTAGAAGATTTTACACTATATACTAAGGTATAGCCAAAGTGAATATTTTAATAAACATTTTTTAAAATCAACTACAAATGCATTTCCTCATAAAAAGTAAAATATGTTGTACATAAATGAATTCACAAATCTCTTACAAGTCTAACTTACTTGTCTTTGTATCTACATAATAAATCCCATCCACAAATGTCCCAGCTTTTTCCCACCCTCTTGGAGTTGCCCAAGGTATCATCCAAGAGACCAATATGTTCAACTGAATAAAATCTTTCAAGTTTTCAACTTAAATTTGATAATTTGGAGATAAAATTCATAATTTTTTCTTCCAATATTATTTCTGTAGTTTGTTTAATATTCTCTTGATTCTACTCATTTCACTGTTCATTATCACATGTTTTTCTGTCCATTTTAATACAAATTATCCTACTCATAGCTTCTTATGGCATAGTAGTATTCCATTACAATTATATACCACAATTTGTTTAGTCATTCCCCAAATGAGAGTCATACTCTCAATTTCTAGTTCTTTGTCACCACAAAGAGAGTTGATATAAATATTTTGGAACATATGGATTCCTTTCCTTTTCCCCTTAAAATAATTGAGGAAAAGACTCCAGAGTCTATATCACCCAGGGGTATTACTGGGTCTAAGGATATTCACAGTTTTAGAAATCTTTGTGTGTAATTCCAAATTCCTCTACAAAATGTTTGGGTCAGTTCTGAGATCCATTAACAAAGGATTAGTGTTCCCATTTTTTCCCATCTCCTCCATTATTTATCATTTTAATCAATCTGATGCATTTAAGATGATATCTCTGAATTGTTTTGTTTTTGCTTTCTCTAGTCTGTAGTGATTTGGAACAACTTTTAAAATATATCTATATGTGGCTTTGATTTCTTCACCCCAAAATTGTCTATTTTTTTCATTTATCAATAAGGGCATAATTCTTATTCTTACAAATTTAACAAACTTATTTCTACATTTTAAATATGTTACCTCTATATAAAAGGATATCTATAAAATGCCCCACCCCATAATTTTCTGGATTGTTTCTAAATTGTACAACATTTCTTTAATGTGTACAAAAACTTTTAAATTTAATGTACTAAAAATTATATGTTTTACATTTCACTATTTTCTTTACCTCTTGTTGAATGATAAATTCCTCTCAGATACATAAATCTGATAGATTATATAGTCCTTGTTCTTCTTATAATTTACTTGTGATATTTCCTTTTATGTTATGATTTATAAATAAGGGTAAAACCGTAAACAAATTAGAGGGTCACAAGATAGTTAACCCATAGGAGAAATTTTTATGACCAAAAAATATGCAGAAAACATGACAAAATGTAAAACAAATTATTTTGACTACATAAAATTATAAATCTTGTACAAAATAATTGCAACCAGACTGGAAAGCAAAGAAAAAAACCAAGTAAATATTTGTATAGCTATCATCTTTGACAAGGCCATCATTTCTCAAGTTTATTGACAAATGATTTAAATTTTATAGTAACTCAATTCATTCTCCAATTGATAAAATGACCAAAAGATATGAAAAAGAAGTTCTAAGATGAAAAAATTAAAAATATCTCTAAATATGAAAAAATGTTTCAAATTATATTAAGTGGAGAAATGAAAATTAAAACAACTCACTTATACCATCTTGGGCCCAACAACTTGACTAATATGAGAAAAAAGGTAACTGAAGGAATGTCCATCAGTTGGGGAATGAATGAACACGTTCCGTTATATGATTGTAATAGATTAATATTGTGCCATATGAAATAATTAACATGGCAATCAAAAAAAATTTTAAAAATTATAAGGAATGTTGCTAAGTGAAGTGAGAAGAACCAGGGAAACATTGTACATAATAGCAACAATTCACAATGATCAACTTCGAATGACTTCACTGTTATAAGCAATGCAAAAATCCAAGACAAGTCCAAGGAATTCCTAAAAAAGAAAGCTATCTACCAACACAGAAAGAGCTCCAGTGTCTGAAGGCAGATTGAAGCATATCATTTTCAATTTCATTTCCTTCATTTCTTTTTTTTTAGTTTAAATGATATGTGTCTTCTTTCACAGCATGACAAACATGGAAATATGTAATACATAATAAAACAAATTATATTGCCTACTATCTCAAGTAGATTGGAAAGGAGAAAACATGGATTATAAAATATCAGAACCTGATTATTAAAAGTGTATTTACATGAAATCTGGAAAGAGTATAATAAAAAAGAACAAAATAACTTGAAGGGGAATAGACAAAAGAGGATTTTACCTGATTATTTCAGTGAGGAGAAAAGGAAAACATATAACTAGATAATGTAAAAAGAAAGAAACAAAAAGGAACTACAAATTATGTAAACTTAAAACTAGAGAAAGTAGAAATCAATGAGGTAAAGGTTTGAGAGTAAAGGGAAGGATCACTGTAGTTAGACTGACTTATAATAGATGAAACTAAAATAAATGATGAAGTAAACTATGTTTATAAAGGAAGAGAAATAAATTCATAATTTAGAAACCAAAAAATAGCATTAGAGAAGATATAAATCTAATTTGCATTGCTTTAAGAGTAAATGAATTAATCCATTCAATAAAATGAAAAGAAGTTACATTTTGGACAAGAAAACAAAGCCCTACAATTTAATTCTCAGAAGAAACATGTAGAAAAATAAACAATGAATCAAATGAAATGAAACGATCAGACGAGAATTCAAAATAGAAAGCATAGTTCAGCAGCACATATATTAAAATTGGAATGATACAGAAATTAGCATGGCCCCTGTGCAAGGATGACACACAAAAAAGAATTTATGGTTCACATATAAGACATAGCAAAAATGGATATTTGCAATCTAAAAAGAAATAATGACCTAAAAGAAAATTACCTTTTGATAAAAGAAGTAAAAATTAATATTAAACTAAGATGCTTATTAACTCATCTAAAAAGCAACCATGAGGAGACATAGAAATTACCTCAAGGAACAGATTTTGGTGTATCTCTCTCATTTTTGAGAATGTCTAACAAAGGAAAACAAAACATGAAATATAATTGAACAAATTGAAGGAAAAGAAAAGGTAAAAGAATTACTGGTGTTTCTAAATGGATTGTAAATGGGTCTGTCAAAATTATGTATATTTCTCAGTATCCTACGAAATTTATACAAAATGCTAAAAGCAAATCAAAAAAAGTCATTAAACTGTTTTTTAAAAAGAATAATAATATTTTTTCTATTTGTAGAAACAAAAGAAATAGACCTAACTGAAAATAAACAATACATTCCTAATAATGAATGGATCAAAGGATAAATAATAATTATTGATTATATGAAAAATGATGAAACAAAGTGAACATCAAGAATTCTAGAATGAAATAAAGCAGTGCTCAGGGGAAGAGTAATATCTGAGGATATTTAGGAAGCAGACAGGTTCCATAATAGTTTGAGTGCCAGGTATAGAGATGGGAGGTACTGGGTTCAAATGTGACATCAGATACTTCCTTACTATGTGACCCTGAGCAAATAATTTAGCCCTCATTACATAGCCCTTAGTGTTCCTCTGCCTTGAAAACAATATACAGAATTGATTCTGATAGAAGGTAAATGTCAAAAAAAATACCTTGACAAAATAGAAAAAGAGTAAAATAATGAAGTAAATAGTCATTTACAAAAAAAAGGGAAAATCAAAGATTTAAAAATGTAAAATAAACACACAATAGAAACTCTTAAAATATGAAGAATGTAAACTTGAAAAAACCCTATATGTGATGAATGAAACTAAAAGCTACTTCATTCAAAATGCTAATGAAATTGATAAAAACTTTAGCTGATATGTCAAAGAAAAGAATAGATAATTAAATTAACACTTGAATAAACAAGTTAAATCATAAAAGGCATAGAATAAATAAAAATAATAATTAGAGGCTCCTATAGACACATGCCAACAAACCTAGTACACAAGAAATAGGTTCAGAAGTATTAAAAAACAAAACAAAATAAAAACAAAAACCTTAAACTAAGAGAACCCAAATTATTTTAACCTATCAAATTTCAAAAAAATAATGGTTAGGAACTTTGAAATGGGGTAGGAAAATCCTTTGGCTGTCTCTTCTTCTTTGATAATTTTAGCAAACTTAAAAGGAACAATTACCATCAATGCTATATGATTAATTTTAAAAATGGGAAAGAGAAATCACTTTCCTAGTTTGGCTTTTAAAAGACACAGTGCTAATATGTCTAATAGGTAAGGCAAGAAGGGAAAACAACAGAAGGATTATACTCCAATGTCATTAATGGATGTGGATTAAAATTTTAAATCAAATTCTACGGAAGAAACTGCAGTGATCCATCCAACAAAACATTCAACATATCCATATTGGATTTATTTCAGGAAGGTAAAGATGGTTGAGAACTATGAAAATAATCAACATAAAATTAATCATATTAAAACTAATATATAACAAACCACAAAAAAATGTCTCAATAGATGAAATACAACCATTTGATGAACTGATTTTTTTTCTAAATTCTAAAAAGTGGCCAAATGGTCAAAGGCATAGTAACAGGTGGTTCTTAGATGAAATGAGAAAAGAATATTCTGAATTACTATTTATTAGCAAAATACAAATTTAAGCAGAGTTGAGGTATCAATTCAGACCTAGTAGACTGGCTAATATGACTATAAAGGAGAATAGCAAATGTTAGAGGGGATGTAGAAAAATTGGGACCCTAAAGTACTGTTGGTAGGCCTGTGAAATGATACAACCAATTTGGAAATAATTTGTAATTATAACCAAAGGACCATAAAACTGTGCCAGTCCTTTGACTCAGCAATTCTACTACTAGATCTCTATCCCAAGGTGATCAAGGAACAGAAGAATGGAATATACTTGTACAGGACTATGTCTAGCAGTCCTTTATGTAGTGGCAAAGAATGGACAACTGAGTGAATGCTCACCAAAAGGAGAATGACTGATGAAATTTTGGCATATGGTTATAGAGGAATAATACTTTATTATGAGAAATCACCAACAAGATCATCACAAAAAAAAACCAAAGATATATGAAGTGATGCAAAGTGCAATGAGCAGAACCAGAATGTTTTCCTAGCAACAGCAATTGAAATAAGTTGATCAATTGTGAATGACTTAACCATTATCAGCAATGCAAGAATCTAGGACAATGCCAAGAGACTCAAGATAAAAAAGGCTTTATATTACTTTAGAAGGAACTGACAGAGTATAAATGCAGATTGAAGCATAAAAAGTTTCATTTTATTTCCTCCAGGATTTTTTCTCTAGTGTAAGTGATATGTGTTTTCTTTCACAAGATGATAATATGTATTATATAGGGAAACAAATATGTGACCTCTATCATATTACCTACTCTCTTGGGCAAGTTGTAGGGGTAGGAGGAAAGGAGAGAACATAGATTGCAAAATATTAGAAAATGAGTATTTAAAATTTATTGACATGTAACCTAGAAATAATACAATTTAAATAAAAACACATTAAACAACCCTTCATATCATAGGCAAAGGTCATTCTAACTTCATAAAAATGTGTATCTCTAAAAACTATGAAAGTTTCACTAAAAAGAAATGGGGGGATCAATCAACTAAAGTACACCAATTACATGCATTTGTTAAATCACAAAGTTCCTTTTAGAACAACTTAACTTATAGAATATTTTGTGCTTGTAACTCAATCTAGCCATAATAATACAAATAAAACACTACCAAAGTTAATTTACAATTTTAATGCTATACCAAACAAATTATCTTAGAAATAACATTGAACAAAATACAAAAATAACATGTGGAAAAATAATAGATATATCATATCAAGAGAAATAATGAAAAGATTTAGAAATCATTCTGAACATCAAACTATAAGGCAAAAGTCTTCCAAATTATCTGTTATTGATGAAAAAATGAGTGGCACACTAATAGAACAGATTAGAAAAGTAGATTCAGAAAAAATGTTAACTCAACAAGTTGTAAAATTACTTAAGAAGGAACTATTTCATTAAAAAATAATAGTACTGCTGGAAAGGTTGGAAAGCATTCTGGAATAAATTAGATTTAGATCAACAACTACACCATACTCCATTATATAATGAAAAAGGCTAAGTGACTATATTATTAAAGATAATTCTAAAATGAGCTAGAAGAATAGTAGACTATATAACTTTCACAACTATGGGATGACCAAACAAAGACTAGAAAAAATTATAGAAGTTAAAATATATAACTGATTACATGAAACAATAGTTTCTGTACAAAGTTAATACACCTAGGATAAGGAGGGAAATAGTTTCATGGAAAAAAAACTTCTATTAAAATAATCTGATAAGTACCCAAGATAAATAACCCATCAACATTAATTATCAAAAGCCATTACACAAGAGATACTCATAAGTGAAGTGTTCTCAAAGGAATTATAAACTATTAAAAGCCATCCAAAAGAATATTCTAAATTACTAATAATAAGATTGATACAAATCCAAAAAAATCCTGACATATCACCTTATTCCCTAAAAATTGACCATAATGACAAAAGATGTGAATACAAGCTTTGGACAATCCATGAGAGGAAAGGTACACTGGTGCCTTTGTTTATGGAGCTATGAATAAGTATAATTATTTTAAAAGCAAATTGAAAATGAATAAAATGTGTTTATCTTTGACTCAGAGATTCTATTTCTAGGCTTAAACCAAAAGAGGATATTACTAAGAAGAAAATAATAATATTCACCAAAATATTTATACTTCTACTTTAGTGATAGCAAAGAATTGGAAACAAACGAATGCCCATTAGTTGGGGAATGGCTAAACAAATTGTGGTACATGAATGTAATGAAGACATTACTCTGCTACAGGAAATAAGAAATGTGATGAAAATAGAGAGGGAAAAGACTTACATGAACTGATGTAGTGTGATGAACTAGAACCAAGGAAATAATATACACAATGAGTACAACAATGCAAATAGGGAGTATAAACACAAATATATAAAAGGTGAATATTGCAAAATTATTTTAAAAATAAATTGTTTCAAAAAAAAGGATATGAGAATATTTTCTAATTCAACTCCTTTGCAAAGTTAAGAGGTTATGAAGTGGCTGTCTGTCTATCCAGTTATTTCTCTTTTATCCAGCTCTTCATGACCTTGTTTGGAGTTTTCTTAGCAAAGATACAGATGTAATTTGCCATTTCCTCCACCAACTTATTTTACAGATGAGGAATTAAGGTGAACAAAGTTAAATAACTCATCCAGGGTCCCATAGCCACTAATTGTCAGGAAGTTTGATTTAAACTCAAGAATATGTATTCCTGATTTCAGGTGTGGCACTCTATCCACTATGCCACCTACTTCCACCCCCCCATGTCCGTGTTTATTGTATATATTTTCAGAATTTACATGTTAATCAATAATGATGATTCCCTCCCTTTTCTTTTTTTTTTTTACACAGGGAGGGATAGGGATACTGAGGAAAATTACTACAATAAAAAAGTAAAAGCTATGGATATTTAAGAGTTTTGTGACCATTAGGAAACATTCTTATTGGAAGAGGAATAAAACATCAGGCAAACTTGCAGAGGAAAATGCAGTACATTACTGAAAATCTGGCCACAGTCTTTTAAGCCTTAGTTATCACACTAAACTCTTATTTCCCTCCTTTGAAAAGTAGGGTTTAAGTCAGTAATCTTGAAAAATACAGTGACTGCTGATGTAGTCAGTTTTGGTATATAAAGAATAGATCTCAATATGCTTTTGTGAACTTAAAGATCTGGAAAAGACATTGATTTTGTGAGAGAACCAGATGGGACAAAGCGATGTGGCTACCAATAAGAGTAGAACTGTCAAATGATACAAAAACATGACAATTATTATCTATTTCCCTCTTGGCATTGGAGCCTTTAAATAGAGATACAAGAAAGGAAAGCTGTATGAATCTACTTGAAAAAAACAAACTGGAGGTAAAATACACAAAAAAGGTCATCACTAAGCTAAATGTTATGTCTACAATGCTGGAAGTATTCTGAGAAAATTCAGGACTGAAAGTCACTAATGCTAGATCTTGGAAACCTATTTATCAGAAGCTACTTCAACCAAATAGAAATTGATGAGAAGCACTCATCTCATACCTTATTTTTGTAAGCTAATACATGTTCAAACAGAGGGAACGTCCTTGACAAGTGTTATACATTTGTAGGACCTGTAAATAATTCTCTTTAAGCAAAAGACGGAAAGAGCTCACCAGAACAGCCCTGGGGTAGCCATTTTTTTCTCTGTTCTATCCCTGTTTTGTGAGTAAGATCCTCATTACCACTGATGGTTATAGCAAGATAGCAGAGACTAGCATGTTCCAATGGATAATGGGAATATGATTCTAATGGTTCCAAGTGGAAGTCTAGGTGAGGGAAAAGTAAAGCACTTAGATTATTATCCAAAAGAGATTTCCAAAAAAAAAAAAAATACAAACTCAAGCTATATGCCAGAGATCAGAGTTTGACCCCAGGGTTACAAAAACTCCAATATAACATTGAGTTTAATATATACCTGAAAAAAAGGGTTAAAAACCAAGTTTTAAAGGATTTCAGATGAAGAATTTGTTTCAGTTTGGGACAGAAATTAACTGGGACCTTTGAAAAACGATGTCATTTGATCTTGATAACAGAGCTTTCTCAAAATGGTATAGAGTGCTTTGGGACATTTTCAAGCAGACTGGACAATCAACTGTGAAGGATATAATGGAACATATTCTTCCATTAAGGCAGAATGTTGGACAAGCTGACCTCTAGAATTCTTTTTGCGGTGCAAGGATTCTATAATGATATAAAGGTTCTGACACTGGAAATGAATAAGGCTAATCAAAAGAGTTCACCTTTATAGAAAACTTTAAGGTTTACAAAGCAGTAGACAAAATAGGGCCTTTATGGAAGAACTAAAGATATGTTAGGAAGCATGTAGAAAGGGCAGCAAAGGACAGTGAAAAATGTTGAAAGTGAAATTAGAGGACCAACATTTGAATGCCAGTTGTGCTACTTACTGTCTTTGTGATTACACCAAGTCATAACTCTGTGCCTCTATTTCCTCCTTGGACAAGATGAGGAAGTCAACTAGATTACCCCTATGAACTCTTTCAACCCTTAAGCCTAATATTCTAGAGATAAGGGGTTTATCAGTTTCTGATACATGTCATGGTATTTACAGCTAATGAAATCAGCCAACTTGCATACTTTTTAAGCAAGTGGGTTCAGAATACTATTGATACTCTTATAGAACCAGATGTATGTAGTCTCTTCTCAGATCCAAAAACATTTACTTTGTTCTTTTATAATGCCATTATCATTATTTTAAAATGTGGAAATATATAACGGCAACAAAAACTCATGTTCTCTGGTTTATTGTATGATAGCAGATGTAGAAAGAAAGTGCCATATCATTGCTGCCAGGTTGTCAGAGTTATATTTTGCAGTGACCTAGAATGTTTGGTTCTGTCTTTCAACATTATAAAATTCACTTTTAGAAAGGTAAGAGCAAAAGTAATGAAAAATAATATATTTACTTTTGAAGTTTACACTGTGCACCTAGTTATGGGACAACAAAAAGTCGAAAGAGTAAGTTGCAATATCAGCCCAATATTTAAAATCCCTTTGGAAATTATAGCAAGATAACTGAATGAGAAGCTATATGTAAGCCTTACTCTGATTCATCACCTAAAGTCACAAGAAATATTTCAAATAAATAAAAGAACAGCAACACAAAGGGAAAAATTTCTTCATAAAGAAAACCCCACTGGGGAAAGGGTGAATAGAGTAAAGAAATGAGAAAACAAACAGACAAAAATAACAAATCCTTAGTAGAATGGGAAAATGTTATAGTGAACAAGACTGAGAAAAAAAAATCTTAGAGGAAAGAAAAACACACTGCCGACATCTAGATCCTTACAAATAAGTTTGGAAATACTGAAATAACTCGGAGTAAATGAGGATATTTTTAAAAAGGAATGAAATGGAAGAGGGTAACAGAAGAGAACAAACATTTATTAAATGATTAAAACCTTATATTCAAGGCACTACACTTCACAAATACTATCTCATTTGATCTTTACTGCATACCTGAGACACAGGAGCTTTTATAATTTGCATTTTCCTGTTGAAGAAAATAAGGCAGGAAGAGCTTAAATAAAAGTTTGACTTTCAAAGAGTCAAACAGATAGTTTCAGAGGTCACATTTGAATTCAAGTATCCCTTATTCTAGATGCAGCACTCTATCTACTATCACACCTAGTTAATATATCAGAATGTAAGTAAACTTTTAAAAAATTCATTATTTATTTTAATAGTTTTAACATTTTTGATTACTGAATTTTATTTCTCCTTTTTATCATTCCCACACACACCAAAAAAGCAAGCAATATTGTTAAATTACACATGAAATCATACCAGACAGATTTCTTTATTACCTCTATTACACAAATACAAAGACTAGTAAAGGGAAATTTTACTTCAATTAGCATGCAATTTATTAATTCTTCATCTTGAAGAGGATAACATTATTTATTATGAATCATTTGGTCTTGTCTTGGATAATTGTTTTCATCAGTGTGCTAAGTTTTTCACAACTGACCAATATTATAGTATGGCTATTATTGTGTACAGTGCCCAACTGGTTCAATTTACATCAGTTTTTATAGACCTTCCCATATTTTTCTGGAATCATCTATCATTTCTTATAGCACAGGAGCATACAGTTAAAACATGTGCCACAATAGAGTCAACTATCCTCCATTTTATGGACATCCCCTCAATTTAAAATTTGCCACCTCAAAAATAACACAATGTAATATTTTTCTTTTTTTTTCTTTTGCTTTTTCTGATATCATCATTGCTACCCCTGCTTTTTTCTTAAAATTTTAGCTGAAACTTAAAAGATTCTGATCCTGCTCCTTATTTTAGCTCTGTGAATATGTACTTTTGTTTTCTGTTTCATGTGTTTCTGTTTTAAACAATATATTGATAGGTTCTAGATTATAATCCAGTCTAATACTGTTAGAGGTGAACTCATTCATATTCAGAGTTATGATTATTAACAGATTTCCCTACATACTATTTTATTGTTAATCCTTCTTTATTTTTAATTCTGTCTCTCATCAAAAGTCTGTTTTGTTTCTGACCACTGCCTTCCTAAACTTGACTTTTCCTTCCTTGAATACTTCTTTTATGTAAAATTTCCCCATTCTACTGCTTCCTACTTCCAGTTCATCTATCTTTCTCACCTTTTCATTGGTTTAAATTGCCCCAATATAATTTATTCTGTCTATATAGATACCTTCTAATCTTAGGAATTATACATATTATCTTTCTGTTTAGGAATGCAAAGAGTGGGGGCAGCTGGGTAGCTCAGTGGATTGAGAGTCAGGATTAGAGACAGGAGGTCCTAGGTTCAAATCTGGCCTCAGACACTTCCAAACTATGTGACCCTGGGCAAGTCACTTGACCCCCCCATTGCCCACCCTTACCACTCTTCCACCAGGGAGCCAATACACAGAAGTTAAGGGTTTAAAAAATGCAAAGAGTTTAAGGTTATTGACTCCCTTATCATTTCTCCTTCATGTTTACTTTTATATGCTTCTCCTTAGTCCTGTGTTTAGCTGTAAATTTTCTCTTTAACTATCTTTTCATCAGAAATATTTGAACAATCTTAATTTCATTAAATGCTCTTTTTTATCTGAAGCATTTTCACTGTTTTGTTGGATAGGCTATTCTTGTATTTAATTCTAGGTACTTTACCCTGCTTAATGTCATATCCTAAATCCTTCATTCCTTCAATATAGAATTCACTAAATCTTTTGTGATCATTACTGTAATTTCATAATATTTTAACTATTTCTCTCTCTGGGTGGATTCTTTATTTTCTCCTTGAACTGGGACCTTTAGAATTTGGCTATAAAATACCTTGGATTTTTAATTTTTGCATCTTTTTCTGAAAGTGATAAGTGGATATTTTCAATTTTTATTTTAATTTCTGGATCTAAGACATTAGAGCAGTTTTTCTTACGTTTTCTTGAAGTCTCCTTTTTAAAGTCTAGAATCTCTTTTACTCATAGCTTTAGGTAGTCCAATAATTCTTAAAAATGTCTTTCCTCAAACTCTTTTCCAGATTAGCTCTTTTTCCAATGATATATTTCATTAAAATTAAAACTCTGAAAGAATTCTGAAACAAAGAATTGATGGTTTAGAGCAGGAGGTGAAAAAGGTTAACAAAGAAATGAAAATCTGAATAACAAAGCTGCAGAAGTAGAACACACAAAAAAGAGAGTTTCATCTATAAATATTTGACTAGAAATAAATCTCACCACAATTTAAAATACCTTCATTTTAAAAATGGCATGAGAGGAATGGGCAGTATCTAACATGTCCCTTTCCCAAGTTTACTATCATAGAAATGTCAGAAAGCTTTCCTTTGGTTAGATGTAGGACTATCTCATTGTGCTGACTTACCTCATTCACAATGAAAAAAATCATTTCAGTCTCTATTGTTTGGTATATATTTTCCTATTTATATGGATTCAAGACTTTGATCAGAGTCCTACTTTCCCAAATAATCAAATAGTGACCAAAAGTTATGTTGAACCTGAAAGTAATATCCACTAAATATAATATTTAAAGGAATAGATCAATATAATTCTATCACTCTCTCTGGGAAGAAAAGAGTAGTCAAATATCTGCCTATAAGATCCCCTTCTCAGAGGGAAATAGATTCTCCCTCAGAGAAGAATCAGGCAATGCTAGGCAGAGTTGGCTGTTCTGCCTCCATTTCATTCACAGAATGAGATCCCCATGGTACATGTGGGGAACAACCCTTGCTATACTTATAAAATAAAGCAAGTGACCTCAAACTTGAAACTTGGCAAGAAATCTTAGGAATATAAATATTTCAAATATATACAATGAAAAAGAGTCCATGTGTATCATATTTCAGGAAAAATATAAGAAAATTGAGGAGGAAACATTGCTTTTAGAGAATAAAATTCATATCAATTGAAAAAGTTGTCACCTAAGAGCAATTCCTGTCTCTCTCTCTCTCTCTCTCTCTCTCTCTCTCTCTCTCTCTCTCTCTCCCTTTTGTTTCTGTCTGTCTCTTTGTCTGTCTGTCTGTCTCTTTCTGTATCTCTTTCTTTCTCTCATACACACACACCACACAAGCATATACATACAAATATTACTGCAAAATAAAAAAATTATCAAAATCAAAGGGGAGCAGATTCACAAACTGCTGATATAATTCTAATTAATTTTCACAGATTTACTTATTAACTAAGAAATTAATAGTCTAGGAAATACTATAATCCCCTTTCAAAAATAAAATTATTGGCAGGTATAACTAACTCATTCAGAATCACTGGATATTTTCCTATTTGAAAGAAAGTGGACCTTCAAAATGTTGCTGATTTTGAATTTCTCTGGAGAAAGCCATTGTTGAGCAGAATGTGTCACATAAAAAGTCAAGTGATAAAAAATAACAAAGAAAAACAAGTCCATACAGAATGAAAAGCCTGAGAGATGACACCTTATTTACATGCTGCAAGGAGGAGACATGACTATTGTCACAGAAGTTTCACCTTGTCTAAGGGTAACTGATAGAAGAAAGAGAATAACTCTGGGCTTGCATGATGAGACAGAATACTCAAAAGTTAGGAAGAAAAGTGGAGAATGCAAATGACTCAATATTTCTCCAATGCAGCCATTCACATGTTAAGGCTAGTCAAGCAATGAATTGGTAGAATAGGATATATTCAAAGACTCATGAATCATTCTTTTACCTTGGGTCAATAAGTTAAACATAAATATAATTCATTGGTAACTTTAGTATGAAGGAATTTAGGACTGTGCTGAACTGAGAAAGGAGAAATTGGTTGCTTTTGAGCTTTTTCTCCTTCCCTCCCTCCACATTCCATCACCTTTACCATATTCCTTTCCCTAAGCACAAGAATTCATAACTTAAGGTTTTAGGTTGTATCCCATAATGCTGTTATATGAGAAAAAGTAATATACTGGAACCTGTTATAGAACTTTGGGCAAGGCACTTCATATATATGGGATTCTGTTTTTTCATCCACAAAATGAGGGGATAGAATTAAACGTCTTCTAAAGAATCTCTCATAATGTATCTGTTTCTATGATAAACTAATTGGTGCTAAGCGATTTTTTTGCCTGATTGTAAATTTTCATATGTTTGTGTTAGAAGAATTACTATTTAAATTATGTATGACATATAGACAGAGGGAAAAGAAAGCACCTTAGAAGCATTCCAAATCCCTCATTTTGACATTGAGGAAACTAAGGTCAGGAGAGGCAAAGGGAATTTTTCAAAGTCATAGATCTTGTTAAGAGCTAGAGATGAACCTAGAGTCTTCATCTCATGAACACTAGCCAATCAAATCCACTTTTTACTATACTATTCCAAAGTATTGAATCAATCATGAATACTTTACCTAGATTATTCATCTAATTTACCAAATACCTATGCCAAAATGTTCAAAGGCTTTATGAAATGAAAATGTTGGCAAATATTTTAAATGGAAGTTGAACACAAAGTATCCTCATTTCTTTACATCAATTTGAATCCCAAGAATATAAAAGTAAATATTTGAAAAATTGCATATTTATTAGCAATGGGTTGATTAAATTGGTCCAATATTTGCTTCATCTATTTCAGACTATTAATAAAAATCAAAAATTAATTTTCCATATTTATATATGATAAAATTATAAAACAATTTTCTGCTATAATTCTATATATGTTTTTATAGACATAAAAGTGACCCTCAATAATTCTATTAAGAGGAAGAAAAGATAGAGTGGTGAATTTAATATATGCTATTTCTGAGATAAATGAATATATTTGAATTAAACTACATATGTTGGATGCAAGTTATGCCAGTTCAAAAATATGGAGAAGGTTATGACTTTGATAATTTTGTCTTGCATAAATGCATTACTTACAAATATTTGATTGTTGATATATTTTTATTTTTAAGGCAATTAATTCAATATGAAGATATTCCAAATGCATTAATGTTTACTCCAATAATTTCATTTTTATAATGGTATCAGGATACTTAGTTTTTTATAACTTTCAATGACATAGAAATTAATAGTATCACAGGACCAAATATTTTCCTTCTACAAAGGAGTTACAAATCTCAAAACTGCTATATTCGTAAGTAACAGCATTGTCATTTATGACACCAACTCCCTTTCTCTTTATTATACCTTATCTACTCAAACCTACAAATAGTGCTATAAAATCACTAAATATTGATGCTTACCAGATCTTCATTTATGCATATCAGATTACAAACGCCATAGAAGCATGAGAAACTAATAATCAGATCTAGGGGATCTTAAGCCTATTCTTTGCCAAAAGCTAAGAAATTAATAGCTAAATTGACTTTCATAAAATATAGTATCATCCTTCCTCCTAAACCAAGAATTTGTTAATATGTTCTAGTCATTTTTATATAATCAGGGGAGTAAGATGGCACAGTGGATAGAGTGTAGGGTCTCAAATTAGGAAGACTCAAATTCCTACGTTTAAATCTCACCTCAGACACTTATAAATTTTGTGTGCATTTTAAGATGGCTCTTAACCCTGAGAGACTCTCTACTTCAACTTCCTTAGAGACATCCCATTTCCTTTGTGTGAGGTGTCTGAGAAAGTATAAAAGAAGAGAGGAGGCAAGGGTTGGGTTTTGGTGCCTTTTACCCCAGAGAGTCTTTTTCCTCAGAGAACCTTTTGCCCCCAAGACCTTTGGTCCCAGATAAATGCCAGAAATCTAATTTTCCGTGGCTTAACCAAACCTTTCTTTTCCTAACCCAAATAAACCCAGCTAAATATCTCTGGAGTCTAGCCTGATGTTTTTCTTCTCCATAGCCTACCTCAAAAAGAAATACCGGGGCTGGGAGGACCCGGCTACCTTCCTTTCCCTTTCTGTACCTTTCTCATGCTCCTTTTTTTTGCCACACACATTTGTGACCCTGGGAAGTCACTTAATTATCCTGATTACCTCAGTTACTCATCAACAAAATAATCTGGAGAAAGAAATGGTAAATCATTCTAAACTCGAATAAGGTCATAAAAAGTTGGAAAACAATGAAGTACCTGAACAATCACCACAAAAGCCCATTCTTATAAACAATGGGGAAACACACAAAAATAAATTGTTTATATGTTCTTATGTTGCATACATTCTCATAAGGAAAAAATTATAAATATGTAACTATTTATTAATATTCATTTTAACATGGTTACATGATTCATTCCCCTGCTTTCCCCTTCACCCCCCACACTCCCCTCACCCATGGCCAATGCACATTTCCACTGGTTTTAACATGTGCCATTGATCAAGACCTATTTCTAAATTGTTGTTAGTTGCATTGGTGTGGTAGTTTCGAATCTACTTCCCCAATCATGTCCACCTCAACCCATGCGTTCAAGCAGTTGTTTTTCTTATATGTCTCCTCTCCTGCAGTCCTTCCTCTGAATGTAGGTAGCGTTCTTTACCATAAATCCCTCAGAGCTGTCCTGTGTCATTGCATTGCTGCTGGTACAGAAGTCCATTACATTCGATTTTACCATAATATATCAGTCTCTGTGTACAATGATCTTCTGGCTCTGCTCCTTTCACTCTGCATCACTTCCTGGAGGTCTCTCCAGTTCGCCTGGAATTCCTCCAGTTTATTATTCCTTTGAGCACAATAGTATACCATCACCAGCATATAGCACAATTAGTTCAGCCATTCCCCAATTGAAGGACATAACTTCATTTTTCAGGTTTTTTTTTGCCACCACAAAAAGCACAGCTATAAATATTTTCGTACAAGTCTGTTTATCTATGATCTCTTTGGGGTACAAACCCAACAATGGTATGGCTGGATCAAAGGGCAGGCATTCTTTTATAGCCCTTTGAGCATAGTTCCAAATTGCCTGTCAGAATGGTTGGATCAGTTAACAGCTCCACCAGCAGTGCAATAATGTCCCAATTTTGCCACATCCGCTCCAGCATTCATTACTCTCTCCTTCTTTCATTTTAGCCAATCTGCTAGGTGTGAGGTGATACCTCAGAGTAGTTTTGATTTACATTTCTCTGATTATGAGAGATTTAGAACACTTTCTCCTGTGCTTATTGATAGTTTTGATTTCTTTACCTGAAAATTGTCTATTCATGTCTCTTGCCCATTTATCAATTGGGGAATGGCTTGATTTTTTTATACAATTGATTTAACTCTTTGTATATTTGTCTAGTGTGATTTCAAATGGTGTTTCTCTTTCTACCTCTTGCTGCTCTAATGTGTTGGAAATATATAGAAATGCTGATGATTTATGTGCATTTATTTTGTATCCTGCAACTCTGCTAAAGTTGTTGATTATTTCTACAAGCTTCTTAGTTGATTCTCTAGGATTTTTTAAGTATACCATCATATCATCTGCAAAGAGTGATAGCTTAGTCTCCTCATTGCCTATTTTGATACTTTCAATTTCTTTTTCTTCTATAATTGCTACTGCTAGTGTTTCTAGTACTATGTTGAATAATAGAGGTGATAATGGGCATCCTTGTTCCACTCCTGATCTTATTAGGAAGGCTTCTACTTTATCCCAATTGTATATGATGCTTCTTGATGGTTTTAGGTATATACTGTTTATTATTTTTAGGAAAGGTCCTTCTATTCCTACACTTTTCAGTGTTTTCAATAGGAATGGATGCTGTATTTTGTCAAAGGCTTTTTCAGCATCTATTGAGATAATCATGTGATTTTTGTTTGTTAGACTGTTGATATGGTCAATTATGTGGATGGTTTTCCTAATGATGAACCATCCTTGGATTCTTGGTATAAATCCCACCTGATTATGGTGGATGATCTTCTTGATTACTTGCTGGAGTCTCTTTGCTAGTATTCTATTTAAGATTTTTGTATCTATATTCATTAGGGAGATTGGTACGTAGTTTTCTTTCTTTGTTTTTGATCTACCTGGCTTTGGAATCAGTACCATATTTGTGTCATAAAAGGAATTTGGTAGGACTCATTCTTTGCTTATCATATCAGATAATTTGTATAGCATTGGGATTAGTTGCACTTTGAATGTTTGATAGAATTCACTTGTGAATCCATCAGGCCCTGGTGATTTTTTCTTAGGGAGTTCTTAGATGGCTTATTCGATTTCTTTTTCTGATATGGGATTATTTAGGTATTCTATTTTTCTGCTGTTAATCTAGGCAATTTATATTTTTGTAAATATTCATCCTTATCTCCTAGATTGCTATATTTATTGCCATATAATTGGGCAAAATAGTTTTTAATGATTGCCTTAATTTCCCCTTCATTAGAGGTGAGGTCTCCCTTTTCATCTTCGATACTGTCAATTTGGTTTTCTTCTTTCCTTTTTTATTAGATTGACCAGTACTTTGCCTAGTTTATCTGTTTTTTTCAAAAAACCAGCTTCTAGACTTATTTATTAATTCAATAGTTCTTTTACTTTCAATTTTATTAATTTCTCCTTTGATTTTTAGTATTTCTAATTTAGTTTTCATCTGGGCATTTTTAATTTGCTCACTTTCTCGTTTTTTAAGTTGTATGCCCAATTCACTAATCTCTGCCCTCCCTAATTTGTTAATGTATGCACTCAAGGATTACTGCCTTGGCTGCATCCCACAGAGCTTGGTAGGATGTCTCATCATTGTCATTCTCTTCAATGATATTGTTGATTGTTTCTATGATTTCTTCTTTCACTAATTGGTTTTGGGGAATCATATTATTTAATTTCCAATTAGTTTTTGATTTGCCCATCCAGGAGCCCTTACTAATTATTATTTTTATTGCATTATGATCTGAGAAGGTTACATTTATTATTTCTACTCTTTTGCATTTGTTTGCAATGATTCTATGCCCTATTACATGGTCAATCTTTGTGAATGTACCATGTTCAGCTGAAAAGAAGGTGTATTCCTTTTTCTCCCTATTTATTTTTCTCCACAAATCAAATAAATCTAATTTTTCTAGGACTTCATTCACCTTTCTTACCTCTTTCCTATTTATTTTTTGGTTTGATTTATCTAGATCTGAAAGAGGAATATTAAGATCTCCCACTATTATGGTTTTACTATCTATTTCCTTCTTGAGCTCTGCCAGTCTTTCCTTTATGGATTTGGGTGCTATGCCACTTGGTGTATACATATTGAGCACTGTTATTTCCTCATTGTTTATACTGCCTTTAATCAGGATGTAATGACCTTCCCTGTCTTTTTTATCATATCTATTTTTACTTTGGCTTTGTCAGAAATCATAATAGCCACTCCTGCCTTCTTTTTCTCATTTGATGCCCAAAAGATTTTGCTCAAGCCCTTAACCTTAAACTTGTGTATGTCCACCTGCCTCATATGTGTTTCTTGTAGACAACATATGGTAGGATTTTGGTTTCTAATCCACTCTGCTATTTGCTTCCATTTTATGAGCAAGTTCATCCCATTCACATTCAGAGTTATAATTATCAGTTGTGCATTCCCTTACATTTTTGTATACTCCTCTCCTAGTTCTACCCCTTCTTCTTACACTATTGCCTTTTAAACCAGTGGTTTGCTTTGAGCCGGTATCCCTTAACCCCTCCCTTTATTAACTTCCCTTTCTACCCCATCCCTTATTATTCCCCTCTTTTCATTTTTAAAAGCCTAATGAATTCCCTCCCTCTTCTTCTTCCCTCCCTTTTTTGACCTCCCCACTCCCCTGTTCCCCTTAGTTTATCCCTTCTGACTTACTCAGTAGGGTTAGATAGAGTTTTATATCCCAAAGGATAATATAACTACTCTTTCCTCTCTGGGTTGATTACACTGAGCGTAAGGTTTAAATATTACCTCTTAATGCTCTCTTCCTCTCCTTCTTATAATAGTATTTGTCCCCTCCCCTTCCCATGCCCTCTTTGTGTGTAATAGAATATCCTATTTTTCTTCTTCAATCAAGTTTCTCTTGGTGTCCCCTACTATTCACCCCACTCTTTCCCACCCCCCATATCATCTTAGACCATTTAGTATTCCAACGTCTTCCTATGAAGTATTGTTCTGATTACTATAATAGTGAATACTATAATAGTGAATAGAGTTCACTACAGAGAATTATACATAGCATTTCTCCACATAGGAATACAGATAATTAGATCTTTTTGAAGCCCTTAAAGAGACAAATTTAAAAAATATGAATTCTCTTTCTTTCCCCTCTGTTTCTTATTTACCATTTCATGTTTCTCTCGATTTTTGAGGTTGGATATCAAACTTTCCATTTAGTCCTGGTCTTTTCTGTGCAAATACTTGGAAATCTTCTATCTTGTTGAATGCCCATACTTTCCCCTGGAAGTATATAGTCAGTTTTGATGGGTAGTTAATGCGTGGTTGAAGGCCCAGTTCTCTTGCCTTTCTGAATATCATATTCCAAGCCTTGCGGTCTTTTAGTGTAGAGGCTGCCAGATCCTGTGTGATCCTGATTGGTGCTCCTTGATATCTGAATTGTCTCTTTCTGGCCTCTTCTAAGATTTTTTCTTTTACCTGGAAGCTCTTGAATATGGCTATCATATTCCTGGGGGTTGTCTTTTCTGGATCTAGTGTAGAGGGTGATCTATGGATCCTTTCAATGTCTATATTGCCCTCTTGTTGTGGAACTTCAGGGCAATTTTGCTGAATAATTTCCTTTAGAATGGAGTCCAAATTTTTATTAATTTTTGCTTTTTCAGGAAGACCAATGATGCTCAAATTGTCTCTTCTAGCCCTGTTTTCTTGATCTGTCAATTTCTCATTGAGATATTTCATGTTTCCTTCTATTTTATCAGTCTTTTGACTTTGTTTCATTTGTTCTTTCTGTCCATTAGCTTCTAATTGCTCAATTCTAGCATTTAGGGACTGGTTTTCCATTATAATCTTTTGATTTTCCTTTTCAATCTGGTCATTTCTGGTCTTCAGTTGACTTGCTTCACTTTCCAATTGTGAAATTCTGCCTTTTAAGCTGTTATTTTCTTGCCAGATCTCTTCCATCTTTCTCATTGTCTCAGATTTGGCCTTTTCAATAGCTTGTGACCAATTTTCATTATTTTGGGAAGGTTTGGATGTGATTACTTGTTTGTTCTCCTCTGCTGTTTGCTCTGCTGTCTGGATTTTCTCTGTGTAAAGGTTTTCGAGTGTTAAAGATTTCTTTTTCTTGTTGTTAATCTTTCTTTTCTGGGCTTCCTGATTCTGGGTTGCCATTTTAAGCCCAGCACCTTCTTAGCTTTATCCTCATGCTCAGGATCTG
This sequence comes from Gracilinanus agilis, assembly GCF_016433145.1. Lineage (NCBI taxonomy): Eukaryota > Metazoa > Chordata > Mammalia > Didelphimorphia > Didelphidae > Gracilinanus > Gracilinanus agilis. The sequence continues at coordinate 452,248,034 of NC_058130.1, read as the reverse complement.
TCTCCACTCTTTAGGCTCCTGAGGTCTCAGTTCTGGTTGTTCTCAAGGTCAAGTGTCCTGGTGGTCCCCCTTGCTTGTTCCTCTGCTGGATGCTCCTTTACAAGTCTCAGGGCGCTTCCACAGTCCTATACCCTTCTGCACTGGTTCCCCACTCAAAGTTTTAGAGCCTTCGCTCACGATTGCGTCCGCCTCCACCAGTGCCTGCCCTCAGTGTCAGCTCTCAAAGTCCACTCACGTTCTTTAGCCATTTGCAGTCTTAAGTCTTACTGCTCTCAGGAACAGGCCCTGGAGCTTCCCATGACTCAATGGGTGCCCTAAACTTGCTCTACTTCTTTTGTGCTGGCCTTGGAACTCTAGGTGGTTTGTGGGGGGGAGGGGGTTGCTCAGCCCGCGATTTAGTGAGAGCTGTTTCACCCCTTTATAGCGTGGAAATGCCTAAATTCCACGTACCTTCCATGCTGTGCCCTTTTGTGGGGTCCCTCCATTCATCTGGATTTATTTTTATGTCCCCTTGAGGAGTCCTGTATGTTTGGTTTAGGAGATGTTAAGCTGCTGCTTTTTACTCTGCCACCATCTTAACGTGGAAGGTATAAATATGTTTTTACCTGGTGATCGATGTATCTTTCTTTGCACAGTTGATGGACAATTCTATTTTGCATCTTATTTAAAGTAAAAACAATAGGAATTATAGGAACAATGATTCCCTCAGATTTTATGAAAGAGAATGGAAGGAAATTTGCATATGGCCTGACATACACCCTAGATTTTTGTTTAAAATGGTGTTTCAAGTGTTAAAACTAACAGATTTTTCAATGGCTCATTGCCAAGCCAGGTCCCATGGACAAAAATATAATTGAGGAAGTCAATCCAGAAGGGAGAGAAGATATTCATTAATGAAACTCTATTGACAGATGAGAAACTCTTCCAATACGGGATAAGGATGAAAATTTTTTTTTGCCCTTGTACATGGCCTTATGTACTATATGCTGCTGAAGAGAAGGTATAATTCTTTTTATCCCTTTTCAATTTTCTGCAGATACCTCAAATATAACTTTTAAAAATTTTATGCATTTCCTTTCTTTTTTCTTATTTTTTGTTTTGATTTTTCTACTTCTAATACAGAAACTTTGAGACCCTCCACTAGTATAGTTTTGTTGTCTATTGCCTCATTAAGTTTCTTTAGTTTCTCCCTTAAAAATCTGGATGCTATACCATTGGGTGCATATATGTTAAATAATGATATTTCTTCATTGTCTATGCTACCTTTTTTCAAGATTTAACCTTTTTTATCTGTATTAATCAGATCTATTTTGGATTTAGATTTGTCAGCTCATGATTGCTCCTCCTGCTTTTTTTTCCATCTCTGTTGAAACCCAGTACCTTCTGCTCCAGCCACTTAATGCATGCCTACCTGCCTCAAATGTGTTTCTTGTAAACAACATATGGTAGGATTCTAGATTTAAATCTATTTTACTATTTGTTTCCATTTTATAGGTGAGTTCATCCCATTTACATATGATTAACATCTATGTATTTTCCTCCACCTTGATTCCTCTTTTAATCTTGCACTTTCTCCTTTCTCTCTTTCCCACAGTAGTAATATTTTGCTTTTGAACATTTACCCTACTTCCTCTTCCCTTATATTACACCCCTTTCCACAACCACCCTTCTTTTTCTCCCCTAATTCTTTATAGGGTTTTTAAAACACCCTCCCCCAACTTCTACCTCACTTATATTACTGCCCTCCCCATTACCCCTTTTCTCATTTCCCTTCTACTTCTCTATAGGTAAGATAGGATTCTATACCCCAATGTACCTCATTATTCTTCCCCCTCTGAGCTAATTCCATTGACAGTAAAGTTTAAATATTACCTATCACCACCCTCATCCTTCCCTCTTTTGTAAGGGTATGTTTCTCCCCTGTGCCTCATTATATGATATAACTTGCCTCATTTTACTTCTCTCTTTGTATTCCTCATGGTACAATCCTCTTTTTCACCCCTATTTTTTTTTACATATCATCCTAAACAGCTTATTACCACACTGTCTGTCTGTGCATAATTCTCACTTTTCTGATAATGATAATAATTTTTAAGAGTTACAGATATCATCTTTCTATATAGAAATATGAACAATTTAACCTTATTGAAACCCCTTTCTCCCCTGTCTTATTTGTCCTTTTATGGCTCTCTAGTGATTTGTATTTGGACATCAAAATTTCTATTTAAGTCCGATCTTTTCTTCAGAAATGCTTGGAAATCTTCCATTTTATTATATGATCATACTCTTTCTTGAAATAATATAGTCAATTTTGGTGAGTAGGTGATTCTTGGTTGTATACCCAGTCCCTTAGCTTTCCAAAATATCATATTACAAGTCTTATGGTCCTCAATGTGAAAGTTTCCAGATTCTGTGTAATCCTGATTGGGCTCCATGATATTTGATTTATTTCTTCCTGGCTTCTTGAAGAATTCTCTCCTTGGCATGGGAGCCCTTGAACTTGGCTATAACATTCCTGGGAGATGTCATTTGGGGATTTATTGCAGGTGGTGATCTGCAGGTCCTTTCAATTTTAATTTTACCACCTTATTCAAGAGTATCAGAACAGTTTATTTGGATAATTGCTCATTAATATGTGGTTCAGTCTATTTTCTTTTTTTTTTGGTCATGACTTTCAAATAATCCAATGATTCTTAAATTGTCCTGTATCTACTTTCCAAGTAAGTTGTTCTTTAAAATTAGATATTTCATATTTTATTCTTTTTTCCATTTTTAAATGTTTTGATCTTTTGTGAAATCATTAGCTTTTGTTTGCCCATTGTAATTTTTGTATATTGAATTTGTTCCATTAACTTTTGATCCTCCTTTGCCATTTGGTCCATTATACTTTTAATGGAGTCCTTTTCTTTATTGGATTTTTGTACCTCTTTTTCCAGTTGACCTATTTTGCTTTTTAAGCCATTATTTACTTTTTGAATTATTTTCATTTCTTTTTCTCATTTTTCTCTAACCTGTCTTATGTAATTTTATAATTCCTTTTTGAGTTTTCTTGTGCTTAAGAAAAAATTCCACTTTTCTTTGAAATTTTGCAAGTGGTTACTTGGATCTCACCATTCCTTGTTGATTTTATACTTTGCTCTTTGTCACCTTAAAAATTTTCAAGGGTTAAGTGTTTCTCTTGATGTTTGCTCATTGTGTCAGCCTTTTTTGCATGGATTATGGGAATTCTGAAAACTGATGATTCTGTAATCTCTGCTGCTGCTTAGAGGACTTGAGCTATTTTTTCTTGGTGTTAGATCTTCACCACAGCAGTGCAGGCTTGAAAGGGCCCAATGCTCTGGAATTCTGGGCTTCTCTGTAGGTTGGTTTCAGGGCCTAGTATTTCAAGGGGTAAGTCTATGGTGATCTTTTATTGGTGTAGCCCAGGTCCCAGGACCCTGTATTTGACCTATGCCAAATCAGGGAACCTGGTGAAGTAGTTGGGTGTGTGGGATGTGTTTGGCCAGCACTCCTTTGCATGCAGTTTTGCTTCTGATCACCTTTTATCCAGTAAAAAATCTGATCCCCTTTTATCCAGTAAAAAAACAATTCTTTCTGCCGACCTATCAAGTTGTGTCCAGCAGGAGAGTCCTCTCACTCTGTCTTGCTGTTGGTTTTTGACTCCTGTCATTTTCATGTGCTTTTAAATGATTAGTTTTAGGATTGTAGAGAGGTTTCAGCTTTCCCTGCTTCTAAGGTGCTATCTTGGCCCTGATTTGTATTTTAATCTGAGTTGTCCTATAGAGAGTGCTAGTCACTTTACACAGAACAGTAAAGAAGCAGTGATTTCTTTTAAATTCATATCTCTGCAATGAGAAACCTCCTCTAGTAATGTAGATTTTCAGCTTCTGTAAAAATGCATGTGTTGTATGTGTGTTCCCTGCAAAAGGAAAAGATTAAGTGACTTTCTAGAGTCTCATAGCAAACATGTACCAGAGGTAGAATGTGAAAACAAGTTTTCTTAGATTGATAGTGGAAGATAGGTGGTTCAGAAGTGGAGACATGAGGGGGGAAATTGTGCCTTTTTTTTACTGAAATACTGTAGTATATGATAACATAAGATGAACTGCTTTTACTTGAACAAAGTTGGGGTTTTGTTAAGTCAAAATGTTTATAAAGTATTTGGAAAATAGTTAAAGAAAAGAATATAATTTAAAAAAAATCATTTTCCTATGATTAAGATGAGAGTAAAGACCTGGGGAATGGACTTTCAAATAGCATAGAAAGATCTTTATTGGACTCAGTAAAATTTTTCTTTGAGATTATTGCCATATGTAATTAAAATTTACGGTTGGACTAAAAGTGGGTAGAGAAAAAATATATCTAATCACACTAGATGATTACTCCAGCCCAGTTTGAACCAGGCAAGACTCATTAACTCTTCATTAGAGGACCATGGATTGGAGGGGCCGGTGGTGAATAAGGCAACAGTTCCAGCCAACAGGTCTCCTCCAAGACAGGGGGACTCTCCAGAAGCTAGTCCCTTCAGGAGCCAGGAAAAGAGTCAGCCTTTTTTACTCACCCACATGGTAGTCCAAAGAGAATATCCTCCACCAGCCTTCAGATCATTCAAAAGAACTCCAACTCTGAAAAACTTCTCATAAAAACTCTCTCACAGGAAGTTGGAACTACTTTTAAAGACCCTTCTCTGCATCATTTTCTGTGCCTTCCTTCCACTTTATGTGAACCAACTGTGGTTTATAAATTTTCTTAGGCCTGCCTAGTGGGCAGTCAGTCATTTCTGAGTTGTCACCCACTTTAAGACATGGTTTAAAGACCTTCTCCCCACTTAAGTGTAAAGTGAGGATGTATATGCTTTTGGTGATTAAATCTAAAAGTAGGCTGGGGAGAATTAATCCCATTCACACATACCTCTAGGAATGATTTATGATTTCTAAAATATACTGTGAATCTTATCTATGTTGTGTAACCCACGAAAATTAAGATAATATTTTCATATAACTCAAAGAATTCAGCAAAAAAGTCAGCATAAAAAGATGAATCTCTGCATTAAAAAAGAAATCCTTTATGTACTCTTATGCATTTCCCTTCAAGCTTCTATGCTTTTTGTTCAATCATTCAGTTGCGTCCAATTCTTTGTCACACTGAACCACAGCACATTAAAATTGTCCACAGAGTTTTCTTGGCAAAAACAAAACAAAGCAAAACAAAACAAAACAGTAATAGTCTGCCATTTTCTTCTCCAATGGATTAAGGAAAAGAGGTAAAGTGACTTGCCTAGGGTCACAGAGCTAATACGTGTTTACGACCTGGTTTGAATTCAGGTCTTCCAAATTCCAGACCCTGTACTCTATCCACTAATCCACTTATCTACCTACAGACACCTAATTGGCTCTGACTCCATTCTAGGTTTCTTTAATGCAAAATTAAAGTTCATTTAATTTTTTAATTCTTTCATATCTATGTATTCCTATCTATCCAATTAGCTCAGGATAGACATACTTGTAAGATTTTTCTAAAAAAATAGTATAACTTTAAAATGTCTACTTTAATAGTTTGAGATAGGGCAATTTTATATCTTGTTAACTTGTATGGTGCATGCTGATTTTATGCATGTTCTCAAATAAATGGCGAATAATGTATGAAATGAAATAGGCTTGCACCCACCTTCTACTCTCCATTCCCCAAAGGATTTCTCAATCATTGCTTTCTATGCTGAGCTAAGCTTTTTAAAGCCATGCCTAGAGAGGGCAATTTTCAAAAGTGAGCACATAAATTGTGTATATAATTCCTGTATTTGTGTTGGTAAAAGGATACTCAAGAGCACAAAATGTGTAATTGCACTACTGATGCCCGTGTGCTTATGTGAAAGCTCTCCTTTTTAGCTACTTTTTGGAACACTAGAACTGAAATATTGCTAGACAGATAAAATTAGCATGTGCCAGTATAAAATATTAAAACAAAATTAATTATATAATTTGTTTTTCTTCCTTTCTTATATTAGTGATAAAGTAGTTAGCATACCTATTTCACATAAGCAACACGTTTTGCAATAGGAAATTTTTCAGATATGTTCAGTTCATGCATTTGTGTTCTGATTGAATATCAGTGAATCAGTCATCAGTAATGTTTATTTCATTTTAATATCTCTTTGATTGAGGTAGGTTATATAAAATTGAGAAATCATAAAGGTACGTGAAGTCAACACAATGAACAATGTCTTTTTAAAGAAACATTACTAATACTATTAATTTATTAAACAAAATTCAACCCAAAGCTAATGTATTTGATGGGAAATTATAGGATGCTTCCACATGAAATTAATAATGAAGATGATACTAAAGGAAAACACTTGTAGTTTATTATTTATTTATTCATTTTTAAATAAATTTATTAATCTCTTATTGTTTTAAGACCAAAATAATTGCCCTACATAATAATAATTTCTGGAAATACAATCTCTTCTAAAATATCAGAGATGGAAGGTTCTCTTTGATGAAAGAAAATGTATTTCCTTTCATGAAACATATTCTAGTATTGTATGACATGGTGTGTTTTCATATAATGAGCAGTGTTTGTCTCTGTGAAGAAAATTCTTTAAATGTTATTTGAAGGTATCCTATTTTAAGTGATATTTATTTGAAATCATCAATTTTGTGAAGGCCTCTTTTTCTGCATTTGAATATTTTGAGAAATCACTAATTGGAAAATAATTTGTAACATGAATAAAAGACTAAAGAAGAATGAAAACCTCTTTATTATCATCAAAACAGAATTAAAAATAGTCCTTTGTAGAGATTACCTTTTCCTGACATAAACAAAGCTATGATATTGTTAAGAAATGAAATCTCAATCCAGTCTTGGCGAAATTCTCCTGTAAATATTAGATCATTTTGAGTTGTTTTATTAGGAAAAACTTGATAAATAATAAAATCATTTTCACTCTTTTATTCTCTATTCCTTCACAAATTTTGTAAGGCTTTGAGTAGCTTCTAGTGGTTTCTCTGGATTCTTAATAGCTAAAACAAAAGGATGTAAATTATTTTAGTACTTACCAATTCAATCCAATTCCATCCAATGAATTATAAGTGCCTAAAATTTTCAAGATATAGGCTTTAATGGTCATGCACCCCTCTGCACTTGGTCCCCACTCAAGGGGAAATTAAAGCAATCATTAAAAACTATTTTGCCCAATTATATGGCAATAAATATAGCAATCTAGTAGATATGGACAAATATTTACAAAAATAAAAATTTCCTAGATGAAATAGAATACCTAGATAATCCCATATCAGAAAAAGAAATTGAACAAGCCATCAAAGAACTCCCTAAGAAAAAATCACCAGGGCCTGGTAGATTCACAAGTGAATTCTATCAAACATTCAAAGAGCAACTAATCCCAATACTATACAAATTATTTGATATAATAAGCAAAGAAGGAGTCCTACCAAATACCTTTTATGACACAAATATGGTACTGATGCCAAAGCCAGGTAGATCAAAAACAGAGAAAGCTACAGACCAATTTGCCTAATGAACATAGATGCAAAAATCTTAAATAGAATACTAGCAAAGAGACTCCAGCAAGTGATCAAGAAGATCATCCACCATGATCAGGTGGGATATATACCAAGAATCCAAGGATGGTTCAACATTAGGAAAACCATCCATATAATTAACCATATCAACAATCTAACAAATCAAAATCACATGATTATCTCAATAGATGCTGAAAAAGCGTTTGACAAAATACAGGACCCATTCCTACTGAAAACACTGGAAAGTATAGGAATAGAAGGACCTTTCCTAAAAATAATAAACAGTATATACCTAAAACCATCAACAAGCATCATATGTAATGGGGATAAATTAGAACCCTTCCCATTAAAATAAGGAGTGAAACAAGGATGCCAATTATAACCTTTATTATTCAACATTGTACTAGAAACACTAGCAGTAGCAATTAGAGAAGAAAAAGAAATTGAAGGTATCAAAATAGGCAGTGAGGAAACTAAGCTATCACTCTTTGCATATGATATGATGATCTTCTAGAAATAATCAACAACTTTAGCAAAGTTGCAGGATACAAAATAAATACACATAAATCACCAACATTTCTATATATTTCCAACACATCACAGGAGCAAGAGGTAGAAAGAGAAACACCATTTAAAATCACCCTAGATAGTATGAAATATTTAGGAATCTATCTACCAAAAAAACACAGGGATTATACGAAAACAACTACAAAACACTTTCCAAAAAAATAAAACTTGATCTAAACAATTGGAAAAACATTGAGTGCTCATGGGTAGGATGAGCTAATATAATAAAAATGACCATTATACCCAAATTAATTTACCTATTTAGAGCGATACCTATCAAATTACCAAATAACTTTTTTTACTTAATTAGGAAAAACTATAACAAAGTTCGTTTGGAATAACAAAAGATCAAGAATATCTAGGGAAATAATGAAAAAATGTGAATGAAGGGGGCCTAGCAATACCAGATATTAAACTATACTATAAAGCTGTGGTCATCAAAACGTTATGGTACTGGACAAGAGACAGAAGGGAGGATCAGTGGAATAGACAGGGTAAGTGACATCAGCAAGGCAGTGTATGTTAAATCGAAAGAGCCCATCTTCTGGGGCAAAAATCCACTATTTGACAAAAACTGCTGAGAAATTTGGAAAACAATATGGGAAAGATTAAGTTTAGATCAACATCTCATACCCAACACGAAGATGAATTCAGAATGAGTGAATGACTTAAATATAAAGAGGGAAACTATAAATAAGTTAAGTGAACACAGAATAGTATACTTGTCTGATTTCTGGAAAAGGAAAGATTTTAAAACCAAGCAAGAGTTAGAGAAAATTACAAAATGTAAAATACATGATTTCGATTATATCAAACTAAAAAGCTTTTGTACAAACAAAAGCAATGTAGTCAAAATCAGAAGGGAAACAACAAATTAAGGGATAATCTTTATAACAAAAAACCCTGGCAGGGGTCTAATTACTCAAATATACAAGGGGTTAAATCAATTGTATAAAAAATCAAGCCATTCCCTAATTGATAAATGGGCAAGAGACATGAATAGGCAATTTTCAGAAAAAGAAATCAAAACTATCAATAAGCACATGAGAAAGTGTTCTTAATCTCTAATAATTAGAGAAATGCAAATCAAAACAACTCTGAGGTATCACTTCACACCTAGCAGATTGGCTAAAATGGTAGAAGGGGAGAATAATGAATGCTGGAGGGGATGTGGCAAAATTGGGACATTAATGTACTGTTGGTGGAGTTGTGAACTGATCCAACCATTCTGGATGGCAATTTGGAACTATGCTCAAAGGGCTTTAAAAAAATGCCTGCCCTTTGATCCAGCTATACCATTGTTGGGTTTGTACACCAAAGAGATCATAAATAATCAGACTTGTAAGAAAAAATTTATAGCTGCACTTTTTGTGGTGGCAAAGAACTGGAAAAGGAGAGTATGTCCTTCAATTGGGGAATGGCTGAACAAATTGTGGTATATGCTGGTGATGGAATACTATTCTGATCAAAGGAATAATAAACTGGAGGAATTCCATGTGAACTGGAAAGACCTCCAGGAATTGATGCAGAGTGAAAGGAGCAGAGCCAGAAGAACATTGTACACAGAGACTGATACACTGTGGTAAAATCGAATGTAATAGACTTCTGTACTAGCAGCAATGAAATGATCCAGGACAATTCTGAGGGAATTATGGAAAAGAATGCTATCCACATTCAGAGGAAGAACTACAGGAGTGGAAACATAGAAGAAAAGCAACTGCTTGAACACCTGGGTTGAGGAGGACAATGATGGGGTATGTAGACTCGAAACTACCACACCAATGCAGCTATCAACAATTTGGAAATATGGGGTGGGGAAAGGTTGGGGGTGAAGGGAACGTAAGAGCATGAATCATGTAACCATGTTAACTTTTCTAAAAAGTAAATATTAATAAATGTCAAAAAAAGATATAGGCTTTAATGTTAAAAAGACAAAAAAGAGAAGCTGAAAGAGGTTGAGATCACTAATTCTGCAATTTCTTAGAATATAGATAGATAGATAGATAGATAGATAGATAGATAGATAGATATACATATAGATAGATATAAATAGAATATAAGACTAAAATCAATTGAAAATTTGATCTAATAAATTGAGATAGATTCAAGCTTTTATGGTAGAAAAACATAATTGTTATCCATTGATTGTAATATATATATATATATATATAAATATTATATTTAGTCATTGATGCATAGGGATATGAATCATACAGGAAAGATACTATATGAACTTAGAGAAGTAAGAGTGGCATAAAGGAACAAAGAAAAGGTAAGGTAAAAACCCTAGGAATATTTGAGGAGGGTGAGCATAACTAGCAATGGGAATTAGATAAACCTTGAAGAAGCAGAACTTAAAAACTAAAGGGAAATATGTTGATGATGGGATTGAAAGAGTAGTGGATTCCCAATATGAGAGATGTACAAGGAGACAGAGGTAGAAGAATATGTATCACCTTTGATGAAAAGCCCACTCATAGGAAGAAATTCTAGTGAAGAAGAAAAAGAAAAACTCCTTGAAGTGATTTTTTCAGTTGCATAGGGCTTTCAATGAATGATTCAGATTTTGAAAAGGGCATCATTGAAGTGAGATAAAAGAATGAAAAGCTAAAAATGAATTAAAAAAAAAGTATTGTTAATCTTTTGTCAGGAATGCAATAGTTACCATAGAGTTAATGTTGGCTATAAATCTATGAGGGTATAGGTCATTAGACCCAATCATTTATTCACCTCATCCTAGTTAGCCTGTCTTCTTTTATAAGATGAGAATGTTTTAATTGAATTGAACAGAAGGATGGACTAGATATGAATGAGGCCTGGATACCTCCACAGACCAAAATAAATCAAAATCATTTCAACTGGGTATAACAAGAATTCTGTTTGATATTTGTTAAGGAACTTATATAAAACTCAAACTACTTTAGACTCAGGAATTCAAGCATCCTCTAGGATACATCAGAGCTATTCTATACAAATATCTAAGAAGTAATCACTTGTGGGGAAGGGGAACCCTGGGGGAATAGAAGGAAAGTCTTTCTCTAGGCTTTGATCTAAGATTTCTTTTTCTCATTCTCTTTATTCATTTTTTTTTGGTTGTCTGCTTTCTGGAAAATAACAGTAGGATAAGATAAAAAAAACTGTTAGCAGAGAAAAAAACTATAAGTTAGGAATTATTCAGGTAGCATCTAGCTGCCCTCAATATGTTGGAGTCACTGGGCACAGATGAACTTCTTCCTAGGATGCAGTGTAGGGGTAGTACCTAGGGGATCTCAGTCTGGCTATACAACAAATGTATAAAAATATATTTTTTAAAAGTGCAAATATTTAAAGCATAAATTTTCATAAACTGAGACGAACCATCAAGGTAGAACTCAAACATCTGAAACCTACAAAGACTTATAGAGGAGTTAGGAATAACACTGAACTAAATAAAGATTAAAAAATATATAAAGTCAGGTGAAAACCAGTCTACTCAGAGGAAGGCTATACTCGAAAACACACAAATATAAGGACATTTAGTGAGATTCATTGAAGGTATTTAAAGATAGCAGGAAGATAACAAAGACCTATAAAAAGCTTTGTATTTTTTGATGCATAAAAAAGGCAATTTACAACGAATATCTATTTACATATATGCTACTTTCAAATCTACACACCATTTTATAGGAATAATTCTTTACCCACCAGAAGGACCACTTATCAATTAACTATTTAATGAGTATCATCTATTCAATAGGATATTTTCCTTAGCCTTTCCTGATACATTCTTACAATGAATTTCCAAATTCAGAAGGATTATCTAGTTATGCAAAAACATCCATGTAGTTCATGTCACTAAAGACCTTCTTCATGAACCACTAGAATACATAAGTACACCTTAAATTCATAAGGAAATATATTCCAGCTGATTAAATCTCACTTGACAGAAGAAGGTCCTTTTTTTTTATATTCCCATGTCATGGGGGAATCTGAGAACATATGATATGTGGGTATAACATTGATATTCTAGAAGATAATACAGATATTTTTAACTCCTGTTATATGACTTTTATTCATCTTAAGTTTTTTTTCAGTCACATAATCACACACTTTTGAATTTTTCATATTGCTGTAATAGCATAGTTATAAGTAAAATAATCTATCCTCAATGATGTATTGTTTGCTTTCTATTTAGCAAGTTCTTTACTAGAATTTGGGGATACAAGGACAAAAAAGGAAATAACTCTTGCTTTCAAGGAGCATACATTGAATTTATCTTAATGGGATATGAATAAATAGAGGCAATTGACCACAATCTAAAATTTTATGCTGAATTATGGACATATATAGTTTCATCAAGAATAAATATAAGCTGAAGAAATGCAAAATAAAATCCAAAGAGCTAAAAGAAGTACACATTGGATGATAAGGGAGTGAATTAGAAGTAGGTGGAAATCAATATAACAACTATTGGGCTCCTATGATGATTTCCTTTATGAACAATTCTTTCAGAAGGTTTCATAGGGTTTTCATCTCAGACAGTTTACAGAAAGATCAGGAGTCATGGATGTTGAATTTAAAGTTGGTATCTCAAGCACACCTCCTATGTTATTTTATGGAAATACTGATACTCCTAAACTCTATGATTTTGAGGAATTCATTTTACCTCTACAGACTCCATTTCCTATTCCATTAATTATGAAATAAAAAATGAAATAATGTATATAAAGCTTTCTCCCCCTACCCCCTTATCTTAAAGTGCTACATAAATTCCAGCTTATATTATTATTATTGATTGACTGATTGATTGATTTAATATTATAAATATTAATACAAATTAGCCTATAGTTACTAGGCCCCCAGGTTGGTGATAACTTGATTTCCTGAATTTTCTATTGCACTCTTACTGAACTCAAGCAAAGTTTATCAAGTGGTACAGAGGTATGCTAGTTAATTCCTACAAGTACACATTTAAGTTTAATTTGCATTGTTGAAATTATCTCCATTGCTTTTTTTCTATAAATCTTTACCTTCTATCTTAGAATTAATACTAAATATCAGTTCCAAGGAAGAAGATCAATAAGGGTGAGGCAACTGGGGCAAAGTGATTTACCCCAGACTACAGAACCACAGAAATAGGAAATGTCTGAGTTCTGATTTGAACCCAGGACCAACCATTTCCAGACATGTCTCTCTATTCACTGATTCACTTAGCTGATGGTCCATTGCTTTCTTAAAACTAGACAATCTACAGAACAATAAATAAATCACTGACTTATAGTAATTGTCAATTTCTAATATATATATATATATATGCTCATGCTGAAAATTTAACAATCAGCCCTGCATTTTGGAGTGGCTTTAGCACACTCCAGATCTAAAATGTAAGATTCCTTATACCTCTTCTTCCATAATTTTATTATCCTCCCTGATAGTGGAAAACAACTAATCAATTCTGGCAAGTCCAGCTTTGATCTCATTGAGATGTACTTTACCTAATGCATCATATTTTTTCTCATTCTTTTTAAAAATTGATTTTTATCTTTGCACTAGCTGATTAATGGTCTGATTTCACTGAGAATAATATGTGTAAAAGTAAATTCCACAAGCAAAATTAAATACTTCCTTTCCATTGAAATATATCTAGTGCGATTATTTGTAATAGTATTTGACATTAACCTAGTCTGAGATGTTTATGATGTATAGGTATATCTCTCATTTCTTAAGCTTAATTCAATCTATATGCATATAAATAGGCTCCTGGTCTCAAATCTGCATTGAAAACAGTAAGTTGTTACTAAAATATACATTTTTTTTTAATTTGGGAGTCCTTATTGAGCTCTTCTTTGTTCTTACCTTCTTTTCCTTTTTTTCATCTCTTACAAAATATGTGGTGTATTAGCTGCATTAAACTTGTCTTGCTCTTTTTTTCAAATAGAATCAAAATAGAATTTATGGAATCTGCAATGTGAGAAAACCAAATCTCCCACAATTATCTTGTTCTGTTGCTTTTGGATACATGATGAAATCAATTTTCATAAATTCTGTGTGTACTCCCAATGACTATATCTGAGACAACATTTTATTTTGCTGAAACTTCTCTATATCACTCTTGATTGGTTAATGATAAGAATATTAAAAAATAATGTGACAGTTCCTCTGGTCATATATTCACTTATTTATTACTGGATGAACATTGTCATATTAGTTTTACCCAGAGGCAAGATTATGTATATAGATAGTTTCAAAAGATAGTATTAAAAGTTAATACTGGGGTTCCGGGTTAAGATGGCGGCAGAGTAAGAAGCAGCTCTTAACCTCTCCTGACTGAAACACACAAAACTCCTCAAGGGGACATAAAAACAAGTCCAGACGAACGGAGGAACCCCACAACAGGGCACAGCGTGGAAGGTACGTGGAATCGAGACATTTCCAGGCTAAAAAGGGCTCTCCTTAAATCGCGAGCTGAGCAACCGCCCCACCCCCACCCCCTCCACACTCACCTATAGCTTCGAACCCAGCTAAAAAGAAATAGAGCAAGTTTGGGGCATCCATCGAGTCATCAGCAGCTCCGGGACCTGTTCCTGAGAGCAGCAAGACTTAGGACCCCATTAAGTCAAGAACGCACGCGAAAGCTGAGCGCGCGGGAGCAGAGAGTGGACGCTGGGCGCGCAGAGTGCCAGCTGAGCAGAGGCGTGGGTGCCGGCTGAGCAGAGGTGTGGGTGGAGGCAAACAGAGCCAGGAACAAAAGCCTAAGTGGGGAACCAGTGCAGACGGGTATAGGACTGTGGAAGCAGCGCCCTGAGACTTGTAAAGAAACTTCCTGCAGAGGATCAAGCAAGGGAATCCACCAGGGGGCTTGACCTTGGAAAAAACTAGAACTCAGACCTCAGGAGCCAATAGATCTCAGACAGACACTGAGAGCGAGGATAAACCTGAGAAGCTGCTGGGCTAATGATGGCTAACCAGTTACAGGAAATTCAGAAGAGAAAGAATAATAACAAAAAAAAGAAGTCTTTAACACTCGACAGCTTCTACACAGAGAAAATCCAGACAACCGAGCAAACAGAGGAGGAGAACAAACAACCATCCAGACCCTCCCCAAATAAGGAAAACTCCTCACAAGCTATGGACGAGTTCAAATCTGAGATTTTGAGGAAAATGGAAGAGATCTGGCAAGAAAATAACAGATTAAGGTAGAATCTTGCAGCTGGAAAGCGAGGCTCAGAAACCAAATGAACTGATAAGCAAATTGAACACAAGAAATGACCAGATTGAAAAGAAATACCAAAAGATTATGGCCGAAAACAAGAAGATTATGGCCGAAAACCAAAAGATTATGGCCGATTACCAGAAGCTTATGGCCAAAAACCAAAAGATTATAGCAGAAAATCAATCCCTAAAGGCTAGAATTGAGCAAGTAGAAACTAATGATCTCTCAAGACAACAAGAACAAATAAAACAAAGCCAAAAGACTGAAAAAATAGAAGGAAACATGAAATATCTCAATGAGAGAGTGACAGACCAAGAAAACCGGTCTAGAAGAGACAATTTGAGAATAATTGGTCTTCCAGAAAAACCAGAAATTAATAAAAACCTGGACTCTATACTAACAGAAATAATTCAGCAAAATTGCCCTGAAGTCCTACAACAAGAGGGCAATATAGACATTGAAAGGATTCATAGAACACCTGCAGCATTCGATCAAGAAAGGAAAACACCAAAAAACATCATTGCAAAATTCAAGAGTTTCCAAGCAAAAGAAAAAATCTTACAAGAAGCCAGAAAGAAACAATTCAAATATCAAGGAGCAACAATCAGGATCACACAGGATCTGGCAGCCTCAACACTAAAAGACCGCAAAGCGTGGAATACAATATTCAGAAAGGCAAGAGAGCTGGGCCTGCAACCACGGATCAACTACCCATCAAAATTGACTATATATTTCCAAGGGAAAGTATGGGCATTCAACAAAATTGAAGAATTCCAGGTATTTGCACAGAAAAGACCGGGGCTAAATGGAAAGTTTGATATCCAACCACAAAAATCGAGAGAAACCTGAAAAGGTAAATAAGATACAGAGGGGAAAGAAAGAAAACATATAATTTTTAAATTTGCCTTTTTAAGGGCCTCAGTGAGATCTAATTATCTGTATTCCTTTGTAGAGAAATATTATGTTTAATTCTCTGTAGTGAACTCTATTCACTATTATAATATTCACTATTATAGTAATCAGAAGAATAATTAACAGGGTGAGGGTGGAACACTAAATAATCTAAGATGGCATGGGGGATGGGAAAGAGGGGGAGAATAGCAGGGGACACCAAGAGAAACTTGAGCGAATAAGAAAATAGAATATTCTATTACACACAAAGAGGGCATGGGAGAGAGAGGGGACAAATACTATTATAAGAAGGAGAGGAAGAGAGCATAGAGAGGTAATAATCAAACCTTACTCTCAGTGTAATTAACTCGGAGAGGGAAGAGTAGCTATACTATCCATTGGGAAATAAAACTCTTATCTTACCCTTCTGAGGAAGTTAGAAGGGATAAACCAAGGGGAGCAGGGGAGTGGGGAGAACAAAAAAAGGGAGGGGAGAAGGGGGAGGGAATTCA
>NC_058130.1:452207056-452221475 GCF_016433145.1 Gracilinanus agilis | reverse complement strand
ATAATTATATATATATATATGTATATATATATATATATATACATATATATATATATATATTATGGATAAATAATGTTATATATATGTGTATATATAACATTATTTATCCATAATATAATTAATTATCCAAGAAAAATGCTCTGATATTCTTGAATAAGAGGGCAAAATAGACATTGAAAGAGTTCATAGATCACCTTCTACACTAAATCCTCAAACGAGAACTCCCAGGAATGTAATTGCCAACTTCAAGAACTTTCAAGCTAAGAAGAAAATATTGCAAGAAACCAGAAAGAAACAAATCAGATATAAAGGAGCACCAATCAGGATTACACAGGATCTGGTACCTTCCACACCAAATGACTGCCAGTCTTAGAAAATGAAATTCAGAAAGGCAAGAGAAATGGGCATTCCACCAATGATCACCTACCCATCAAAACTGACTATATACTTTCAGGGGAAAGTATGGGCATTCAACAAAATAAAAGATTTCCAAGTATTTGTAAAGAAAAGACCAAAATTAAATGGAAATTTTTGATGTCCAAATTCAAAAAACAAGAGAATCATAAAAAAGTAAACAAGAAAGAGAGGAAAATTTTTTATTCTCTTTTAAGTGCTTCAGTAAGGTCAAATGGTTTATACTCTATATGGAAAAATGATATTTATAACTTTAAAATACTGTATTAACTATCATAGTAGTTAGAAGAGTTATTCATATGTACTGGTTGGCGTTCTATGTGGTTTAAGATGATATGTAAAAAAAGAAAGGAGGGAATAGAAGATGACACCAAGAAAAAGTTGAAGGAATAAGAAAAATCAGATAAATTACACTACAAAAAGAGGCACATGGGAGGGGAGGGAAAGAATACTATAATAAGAAGGAGAAGAAAAGAGTGCTAATAGATAATACTAAAACCTTACTCTAAGTAGAATCAACTCTGAGAGGGAAGAGCAGGTAGATTCATTGGGGTATCAAATTCTATATTACCCAACAGGAAATTTGAGAGGGGACAACTTAGGGGAGAGTGGGGTGGGGAGTACTAAATGGGAGAGAAAGAGAGGGGAAGGAAATTTAATAGATCCTACAGAAAAATATAAAAGGAATAAAAAAGGAGGGGTGGGAAGGGAAGTAAAATAAGGGTGAGGATTAGAAGAGCTGATTAAAATCAAAACAATGGTATAGAAAGAAATAGTTAAAGAAGGTAGGGCAGGACTAGGAGAAGAAATCAAAATGATGGGGAATACACAGATGGTAATCATAACTTTAAAAGTGAATGAGATGAACTCATCCATAAAATGGAAATAAATATCAGAGAGGATCAGAAACCAAAATCTTACCATATGTTGTCTACACAGGTGTCTACACATGAGGAAGGTCAAAACATACATTGTAAAGGTAAGAGGCTGGAGCAAAATCTACTGGGCATTAGTTAAGAAAAAAGACATCAGGAATCTCAGTCTTGATATCTGAAAAAGCCAAATTAAAAATAGATCTGATTAAAAGAGATAGAGAAGGTAATTATATCCTGATAAAAGGTAGCATAGAAAATGAGGAAATAGCAGTACTCAATGTGTGTGCACCAAAAGGTACAGCATCCATATTTTTAAAGGAAAAAATCCTCGAGCTTAAAGAGTAAATAGATAGTAAAACTATACTAGTGGGAGAATTAAAGCTTCCTCTATCAGATCAAGATAAATCAAACCAAATAATAAATAAGAAAGAGGTAAGAAATGTGAATGCAATCTTAGAAAAATTGGAGTTAATAGATATATGGAGAAAAATAAGTAGGGACAAAAAGGAATACACCTTCTTTTCCTCAAGACATGGTACATTCACAAAGATTGACCATGTAAGAGGGCATAAAAATATGGTAAACAAATGCAAATTTTTAATATTAATGCAACATTTTCAGATCATAATGAAATAAAATAATAATTAGAAACAAATTAAAAATTAATTGAAAACTAAATAATATGATTCTGCAAAATTAGTTCGTTAAAGAACAAATCATACAGACAATTAAATTCATTAAAGAGGATAACAATGGGGAGAAAAATCAAAATCTATGGGATGCAGGCAAAGGAGTACTGAGGAAAAAATTTATATCCCTGAGTGCATATATTAGCAAATTAGAGAGAGAAGTGTTCAAAGAATTGGGTATGCAAATTAAAAAAACTAGAAAGAGAATAAATTAAAAATCTCCAGATGAAAACTAAATTAGAAATTCTAAAAATTAAAGAAGCAAGTTAGAAGTGAAAGAACTATTGAATTAATAAATGACTAGAAGCTGGTTCTTTGAAAAAAACAAAATAGTAAAAGCACTAGTTAATCTAAAAAAAAAGAAGAGAAACAAATTAACCGTATCAAAGATGAAAAGGATGACCTCAACTCTAATGATGAAGAAATTAAGGTAATTATTAAGAACTATTTTGCACAATTTTATAGCAAAAAATATAGCATCTAGGTGATATGGATGAATATTTACAAAATATAAATTGCCTAGATTAATAGAAGAAGGAATAGAATACTTAAATAATCCCTTATCAGAAAAAGAAATTGGACAAGTCATCATCAAAGAACTCCCTAAGAAAAAATCCCCAAGGCCAGATGATTCACAATTGAATTCTATCAAACATTTAAAGAATAACTATTCCCAATACTATATAAACTGTTTGACAAAATAAGCAAAGAAGAAGTTCTACCAAATAACTTTTATGAAAGAAATATGGTACTGATTCCAAAGCCAGGCTGACTAAAAACAGAAATAAAACTATAGACTAATCTCCTTAATGAGCATAGGTACAAAAATCTTAAATAGAATATTATTAAAAAGACTCCAGCAATCATGAGGATTTATTAACTATGATCAGGTGGGACTTATGCCAGGAATGCAAAGATGGTTTAATATTAGGAAAACCATCCATACAATTGACCATATGAACAAGCAAACCAACAGGAATCACATGATTATCTCAATAGATGCAGAAAAAGCCTTTGACAAAATACAAAACTCATTCCTATTGAAAACACTTGAAAGTATAGGAATAGAAGGGTCTTTACTAAAAGTAATAAACAGTATATATTCAAAACCATCAGCCAACATCATGTGCAATGGGGATAAATTAGAAGCCTTCCCAATAAATCAGGAGTGAAACAAGGATTACCATTATCACATCTATTATTTAACATGGTACTATAAACATTAACAGTAGCAATCAGAGAAGAAAAAGAAATTGAAGTTATTAAAATAGGCAATGAGGAGAGTAAACTATAACTCTTTGCAGATGATATGACGGTCTACTTGAAGAATCATAGAGAATCAACTAAAAAGCTTGTGGAAATAATCAACAACTTTGCAAAGTTGCAAGATATAAAATAAACCCCAAATCATTAAGTTTTCTGTACATTTCCAACACATCACAGCAGCAAGGGTTAGAAAGAGAAATTCCAATTAAAATCATCCTAGATAATAGAAAATATTTAGGAATTTATTGACCGAGACAAACACAGGAATTATGTGAACACAACTACAAATCACTTTCCACACCATTAAAGCTAGATCTAAGCAATTGGAAATACATGAACTGCTCATGGACAGGATTAGCTAACATAATAAAGATGACAATCCTGTTGAAATTAATTTACTTATTCAGTGCCATACCTATCAAATTACCAAGAAACTTTTTACTGAATTAGAAAAATTCTATAACAAAGCTCATTTGGAAGAACAAAAAATCAAGACTATCAAGAGAAATAATGTAAAAAATGTGAAGGATGGGGGCCTGTATGTACCAGATCTTAAGCTGTACTATAAAACTGTGGTCATCAAAACAGTATGGTACTGGTTAAGTGATAGAAGGGAGCATCACTGGAATAAACCAACTATTTAACAAAATACAGCATGGAAAATTGGAAAACAGTATGGGAGATGTGAGGTTGATATCAACATCTCACACCCAAGATAAATTCAGAATTGGTGAATGACTTAAATACAAAGAAGGAAACCATCAGTATATTAGGTGAATAGAATAGAGTAGTTTATCTGTCAGATCTATAGGAAAGAACGGATTTTAAGAACAAGCAAGAGATAGTGAATATTACTAAATGTAAAGTGAATAATTTTGAACAAATTAAATAAAAGTTTTATGCGAACAAATCAATACAATCAAAATTAAAAGGGAAGCAACAATTTCGGGAAACAATCTTCATAACAAAAACCTCTGACAAACGTCTAATTGCTCAAATTTATAAGGAGCTAAATCAATTGTACAAAAAAAAATCAAGCCATTCCCCAAATGATAGATGGCAAGGGACATCAATAGGCAATTTGATAAAGAAATAAAAACTACAAATAAGCACATGAAAAAGTGTTCAAAATCTCTTATAATCAGAGAAATGAAAATCAATACAACTTGACACATAACAGGTTGGCTAATATGACAGTTAAGGAAAGTAACAAATTTTGGAGGAGATGTAGCAAAATTGGGACATTAATGCACTTCTGGTGGAGTTCTGAATTGATCCAACCATTCTGAAGGAAAATTTGGAACTTTGCCCAAAGGGCCTTAAAAGACTGTCTGCCCTTTGATCCAGACATACCACTGCTAGGTTTATACCCCAAAGAGATTATAAAGAAAAAGACTTGTACAAAAATATTTATAGCCATGCTCTTTGTGGTGGTAAAAAAATTGAAAAATGAGGGGATGCTCTTCAATTGGGGAATGGATGAACAAATCATGGTGTCTGCTGGTAATGGAATACTATTGTGCTCAAATGAATAATGAATTGGAGGAATCCCGTGTGAACTGGAACGACCTCTAGGAATTGATGCAGAGTGAAAGTAGCAGAACCAGGAGAACATTGTGCATAGAGAAGGATACACTGTGGGACAATCAAATATAATAGACTTCTCTAGTAGCAGCAATGCAATGATTGAGGACAATTTTCAGGGACTTAGCAGAAAGAATGCTATCCGATTCCAGATAAAGAAATGTGGGAGGAGACATACTGAATAAAAACTGCTTGATCACATGGTTCAATGGGTATATGTTTGGGGTTGTAGAATGTAAATGATCACCCTAGTGCAAATACTAAAAATATGGAAATAGGTCCTCATCAATAACACATGTAAAACTCAGTGGAATTGCTCATTGAATATAGGATGGGGTGGGGAGGTAGGGAGGGAAAGAACACATGGTGGATGTAACTATGGAAAAATATTCTAACTTAATTAATCAAATAAATAAACTTAAAATAAAATGAATGGTTTAGACTAAAAAAAGTTTAAAAATTATAGCAGTGGGGTGGTCTAAGAAAAATCATGATCTAAGATTGACAGCCTTTTTTGTGATGAAGTAAAAGAAAAAAGTTTGGGTAACAGCATATAACACTTTGTCATGAACATAGATTTTGTGGATGAAATATTGAAATACTGTGGAGGATGGAAAAGCTGCTGAATGTTTTTAATTTGGTAGGGAGGAGAAAGGAAGCATCTCTACAAAGTATAATGGTTGATGTAGTAGAAACATTTTAATTTTGTTCCCATCTATGTTAGCTTAAATTATCTTCTTAAAAGTATTGAGACCATCTCTGATTTTTGGCTATTTCAGAGAATTAAAGGCTCAAACTGTTGATGACACTTCATTTTTGCCTGAGTACAATGTAGCACCAGTAATTCTCTAAAGCTTGGTGGGTCAAAAATTACAGGCAATACAGGAAAGGAGGCTTTGTTCAGTTGAAGGTATACTTAATGACTTACCTTCTTGAATACCCTTACCCCATTACAACTAAAACATTATTGGTTCACTGTCAAACAAACTATAGGAGTCTAATTTTGTTCCATTATTTAAAAAAATCTACTAAGGAAGAATCCTGACCAAGGTTTAGCCCATAGTATCCAGTTATCATGATATTGATGGCTGACAAAATTAATTGTATATTATTAAGGGAATTCTTGTTGTTTTTAGTTAAAATCTATGAAATACATGGTGATACCAATGAAGTATCATTGCTTCATTAAGAGAAGTTCATGGCAGAGTAATCTTATTTGCTTTCTATGAAAATATTTCTAAACTAGAAAGATTATGGTTATGTTCTAGAATCAATTCGCCAAAAATTTAGCAAAGTTTTGAAATGAAAATTATGTAACTATGATGTAATGGATTAGATGGAGATATATAAGCTAGATAATAGTTAAAATGTAACTGCTTCAATGTCTTGGCCTCAAAAATATTCTGGAATGATTAAGAATCAGCCTGCAGATTGTTTCCCAGTGGTGTTTCCCAGTAATATGTGGTAAACTTTTTTATGTACAAAGATAAATGTATAGTTTAAAATACCTGAATGAAAGGAAAGTAGGATTGGATGAGAAAATAAACAAAAGCAACTTGTCAGAGTAGAACAGAGATGTCAACCTCAATATTTGAAAAATTTTCAAGTGTAAACCATATATAATTTGGAAATATTTAACAAAATAAATCAAAATACAATATCATGTAATGCCAGTATGTTGTTTTCTAAGTTAATATGCAGCCTACAGAGATCTGTTTCTACTTGAATTTCGTAACATGCAGCTACAATATGAAACCAATTTAAGTAGATGAAATTTAGCATGCATATGTACATAAGTTCAAAAATCAATTTAAAAAATATAAGATATTGAAGCTTGTCTAAACTATAATTCATCAGAAAAAATAAGTTCATTTTAAGGTATACTTTAAGCTTCATATGAATCAGGGGGATGATATCAACCAATCAGTCAAGAAGCATTTCAAATGCATTTAATACGTGACATGTGTTGTGCTAAGTATTGGAAATATAAATAAAAGACAAAAAAAATGAGCAAAGTCTCTAACCTTAAAACACTTATATCCTGGTGTGAAAAGTGGCATGTACTGACATGTATATAAATTATATTAGTAAATTAAAAATAGATGAAAAGTAGCTTTATCAGGAAAGACATTAGCAGCAAGGGAAATTAAGGTTTGCTTCAGGAGGTGATCTTTCAGTTAAAACTTTAACAAAACAAGGGAATGGAAGAGAGAAAGTTTAAGAGAGATAACATTCTATGTTTAGTGAAAAACCAATTCAAAAGCAAAGAAATGAAAGATGAAGTATTAAGTATATGGAAGAGTGAATTTACTGATAGAATTGAACTATATGTCAACAAATCAATAGATACTTCTTAAGTATCTACTATATGCCAAGCACAGTGGATCAGTGAGATGCCAAGATAACAACAACAACAACAAAAAAAGGTTCCTGTTGGGCTTTTCAGACTTCCTGGTTAAGATGGTGGCTGAGTAAAAATCAGCTGCTTAACCACTTCTAACCAAAACATACAGGACTCCTCAAGAAGACATAAAAACAAATCCAGAAGAACAAAGGGACTCCACAACAGGGCGCAGCATTTAAAGTACGTGGAATTGGGGCATTTCCATGATATAAGGGGGTGAAAAAGCTCTCACTAAAACACAAGTTGAGCAACACCCTCCCCCACACCTTACTACCTACAGTGCCAAAGCCAGTGTACAAGAGCTAGAGCAAGGTTGGGGCACCCATTAAGTCCTTGGCAGCTACCTGGAGTCACCAGGGCCTGTTCCTGAGAGCAGCAAGTCTTAAGACCCCAAGAGACTAAAGAACACATGTGGACTTTGAACACAGACCCTGAGCTCAGGGGCAAGCACAGGTTCTTTAGTCCACGGATGCTGAGCACAGGAGTGGACTTGGTTCCTGAGCACAGGAGTTGATCCTGAGTTAGGACCCAGTGCAGAGGGGGGCACGACTGTGGAAACAGCTCCCTGAAACTATTAAAGGAGCCTCAGACAGAGGAAAAAACAAGGGGGCCACCAGGAGACTTGACCCTGAGAACAATGAGATCTAAGACTTCAGGAGCCTAGAGAGTGCAAACACACTCTGGGTGTGAGGAAAAACCTGAGAGGGTGCAGGGTTAACAATGGCAAGCCATTCTCAAGAACCCCAAAAGAGAAAGATCATCAAAAAGAAATCTGTAACACTGGACAACTTTTACACAGAGAAAGTCCAGACAGCAGAGCAAAGAGCAGAGGAGAACAAACAAGTAATCACATCCAAACCTTCCCAAAATAATGAAAACTGGTCACAAGCTATTGAAGAGTTCAAATCTGAGACAATGAGAAAGATGGAAGAGATCTGGCAAGAAAATAACAGCTTAAAAGGCAGAATTTCACAATTGGAAAGTGAGGCAAGTCAACTGAAGACCAGAAATGACCAGATTGAAAAGGAAAATAAAAAGATTATATCCGAAAGCCAGTCCCTAAAGGCTAGAATTGAGCAATTAGAAGCTAATGATCTCTCAAGACAGCAAGAACAAATAAAACAAAGTCAAAAGACTGATAAAATAGAAGGAAACATGAAATATCTCAATGAGAAATTGACATCAAGAAAACAGGTTGAAAAGAGAGAATTTGAGAATCATTGGATTTCCTGAGAAAGCAGAAATTAATAGAAATTTGGACTCCATACTAAAGGAAATTATTTGGCAAAATTGCCCTGAAGTTCCACAACAAGAGGACAATATAGACATTGAAAGGAACAATAGATCACCCTCTACACTAGATCCAGAAAAGGCAAACCCAGGGATATAATAGCCAAATTCAAGAGCTTCCAGGTAAAAGAAAAAATCTTACAAGAAGCTAGAAAGAGACAATTCAGATATCAAGGAGCACCAATCAGGATCACACAGAATCTGACCTCCTCTAACACTAAAAGACCGCAAAGCTTGGAATATGATATTCAGAAAGGCAAGAGAACTGGGCCTTTAACCACGCATCAACTACCCATCAACACTGACTATATACTTCCAGGGGAAAGTATGGGCATTCAACAAGATAGAAGATTTCCAAGTATTTGCACAGAAAAGACCAGGACTAAATGGAAAGTTTGATACCCAACCACAAAAATCAAGAGAAACATGAAAAGGTAAATAAAAAACAGAGGGTAAAGAAAGAAAACTCATTGTTTTAAAATTTGCCTCTTTAAGGGCTTCAATAAGATCTAATTATCTGTATTCCTATGTGGAGAAATGCTATGTATAATTCTCTGTAGTGAACTCTATTCACTATTATAGTATTCACTATTATAGTAATCAGAAGAATAATTCATAGGGAGAGGTTGGAATACTAAATGGTCTAAGATAATATGGGTGGTGGGAAAGAGTGGGGTGAATAGTAGGGGACACCAAAAGAAACTTGAATGAATAAGAAAAATAGGATATTCTATTACACACAAAGAGGGCAGGAGAAGGGGAGGGGACAAATACTATTATAAGAAGGAGAGGAAGAGAGCATTAAGAGGTAATATTTAAACGTTACTCTCAGTGTAATCAACCTGGAGAGGGAAGAGTAGCTATATTATCCATTGGGATATAAAACTCTATCTAACCCTACTGAGAATGTCAGAAGGGATAAACCAAGGAGAACAGGGGAGTGGGGAGGTCAAAAAAGGGAGGGGAGAAGAAGGGGGAAGGAATTCATTAGGCCTTTAAAAATAAAGAGAGGAGAATAATAAGGGATGGGGTAGAAAGGGAAGTTAATAAAGGGAGGGGATAAGGGACACTGGCTTAAAGCAAACCACTGGTTTAAAAGGAAATAGTGTAAGAAAAAGGGGAAGGAGTAGAGAAGGATACAAAAATGTCACTGAATGCACAAGTGATAATTATAACTCTAAATGTGAATGGGATGAACTCACTCATAAAACAGAAGCAAATAGAAGAGTGGATTAGAAGCCAAAATTCTACCATATGTTGTCTAAAAGAAACACATATGAGGCGGGTGGGCATACACAAGTTTAAGGTTAAGGGCTTGAGCAAAATCTTTTGGGCATCAAATGAGAAAAAGAAGGCAGGAGTGGCTATTATGATTTCTGACAAAGCCAAAGTAAAAATAGATATGATTAAAAAAGACAGGGAAGGTCATTACATCCTGATTAAAGGCAGTTTAAACAATGAGGAAATAACACTGCTCGATATGTACCCACCAAGTGGCATAACATCCAAATTTATAAAGGAGAAACTGGCAGAGCTCAAAAAGGAAATAGATAGTAAAACCATAATAGTGGGAGATCTAAATATTCCTCTTTCAGATCTAGATAAATCAAACCAAAAAATAAACAAGAAAGAGGTAAGAGAGGTGAATGAAGTCCTGGGAAAGTTAGATTTATTTGATTTGTGGAGAAAAATAAATAGGGAGAAAAAGGAATATATCTTCTTTTCAGCTGCACATGGTACATTCACAAAGATTGACCATGTAATAGGGCACAGAAACATTGCAAACAAATGCAAAAGAGCAGAAATAATAAATGTAACCTTCTCAGATCATAATGCAATAAAAATAATAATTAGTAAGGGCACCTAGATAGGCAAATAAAAAACTAATTGGAAATTAAATAATATGATTCTCCAAAACCAATTAGTCAAAGAAGAAATCATAGAAACAATCAACAATTTCAATGAAGAGAATGACAATGATGAGACATCCTACCAAACTCTGTGGGCTGCAGCCAAGGCAGTACTCAGGGGGAAATTTATATCCTTGAGTGCATATATTAAAAAATTAAGGAGGGCAGAGATCAATGAATTGGGCATACAACTCAAAAAATTAGAAAGTGAGCAAATTAAAAATCCCCAGATGAAAACTAAATTAGAAATACTAAAAACCAAGGGAGAAATTAATAAAATCGAAAGTAAAAGAACTATTGAATTAATAAATAAGACTAGAAGCTGGTACTTTGAAAAAACAGATTAAATAGACAAAGTACTGGTCAATCTAATAAAAAAAAAAAGAAAGAAGAAAAGCAAATTGACAGTATCAAAGATGAAAAGGGAGACCTCACCTCTAATGAAGGGGAAATTAAGGCAATCATTAAAAAGTATTTCGCCCAACTATATGGCAATAAATATAACAATTTAGGAGATATGAATGAATATTTGCAAAAATATAAACTGCCTACATTAACAGCAGAAGAACTAGAATACCTAGATAATCCCATATCAGAAAAAGAAATTGAACAAGCCATCAAAGAATTCCCCAAGAAAAAATCACCAGGACCTGATGGATTCACAAGTGAATTCTCTCAGACATTCAAAGAGCAACTAATCTCAATACTATACTAATTATTTGATATGGTAAGCAAAGAAGGAGTCCTACCAAATTCCTTTAATGACACAAATATGGTACTGATTCCAAAGCCAGGGAGATCAAAACCAGAGAAAGAAAACTACAGACCAATCTCCCTAATGAACATAGATGCAAAAATCTTAAATAGAATACTAGCAAAGAGACTCCAGCAAGTAATTAAGAAGATCTTCCACCATGATCAGGTGGGATTTATACCAGGAATACAAGGATGGTTCAACATTAGGAAAACATCCACGTAATTGACCATATCAACAGGCTAACAAACAAAAATCACATGATTATCTCAATAGATGTTGAAAAAGCCTTTGACAGCATCCATTCCTATTGAAAACACTGAAAAGTATAGGAATAGAAGGACCTTTCCTAAAAATAATAAACAGTAGATACCTAAAACTGTCAACAAGCATCATATGCAATGGGGATAAATTAGAAGCCTTCCTTATAAGATCAGCAGTGGAACAAGGATGCCCATTATCACCTCTATTATTCAACATACTAGCAGTAGCAATTAGAGAAGAAAAAGAAATTGAAGGTATCAAAATAGGCAATGAGGAGACTAAGCTATCACTCTTTGCAGATAATATGATGGTATACTTAAAATATCCTAGAGAATCAACAAAGAAGCTTGTAGAAATGATCAACAACTTTAGCCAAGTTGTAGGATACAAAATGAATGCACATAAATCATCAGCATTTCTATATATTTCCAACACATCACAGCAGCAAGAGGTAGAAAGAGAAACACCATTTAAAATCACCCTAGACAATATAAAATACTTGGAAACCTATCAACCAAAACAAACATAGAAATTATATGAAAAGAACTACAAAACACTTTCCAAACAAATATAACTGGATCTAAACAATTGGAAAGTCATTGATTCCTCATGGGTAAGATGAGCTAACATAATAAAAATGACCATTCTACCCAAATTAATTTACCTATTTAGAGCCATACTTATAAAACTACCAAAAAACTTCTTTTCTGAATTAGGAAAAACTATAACAAATTTCATTTTGAATAACAAAAGGTCAAGATTATCAAGTGAAATGGTGAAAAAAAACCTGAAGGAAGGTAGCTTAGCAGTACCAGATAGTAAACTATACTATAAAGCTGCAGTCATCAAAACAATATGGTACTGGCTAAGAGACAGAAGGGAGGATTAGTGGAATAGACTTGGGGTAAATGACATCAGCAAGACAGTGTATGATAAACCCAAAGAGCCCATCTTTTTGGACATGAATCCACTATTTGACAAAAACTGCTGGGAAATTTGGAAAACAATATGGGAGAGATTAGGTTTAGATCAGCATCTCACACCCTACACTAAGATAAATTCAGAATGGGTAAATGACTTGAATATAAAGAGGGAAACTATAAATAAGTTAAGTGAACACATAATAGTATACTTGTCAGATCTCTGGGAAAGGAAAGATTTTAAAACCAAGCAAGAGTTAGAGTAAATTACAAAATGTAAAATAAATGATTTTGATTATTTTAAACTAAAAAGCTTTTTTACAAACAAAAACAATGTAGTCAAAATCAGAAGGGGAACAACAAATTGGGAAAAAATCTTTATAACAAAAAACTCTGGCAGGGGTCTAATTACTCAAATATACAAGGAGTTACATCAATTGTATAAAAAATCAAGCCATTCCCCAATTGATAAATGGGCAAGAGACATGAATATGCAATTAAATCTATCAATAAGCACATGAGAAAGTGTTCTAAATCTCTAATAATTAGAGAAATGCAATTCAAAACAACTCTGAGGTATCACCTCACACCTAGCAGATTGGCTAAAATGGTAGAAGGGGAGAATAATGAATGCTGGAGGGGATGTGGCAAAATTGGGACATTAATGCATTGCTGGTGGAGCTGTGAACTGATCCAGCCATTCTGGCTGGCAATTTGGAACTATGTCCAAAGGGCTATAAAAGAATGCCTGCCCTTTGATCCAGCCATACCATTGCTGGGTTTGTACCCCAAAGAGATCATAGATAAACAGACTTGTACGAAAATATTTATAGCTGTTCTTTCCGTGGTGGCAAAGAACTGGAAAAGGATTGTATGTCCTTCAATTGGGGAATGGGTGAACAAATTGTGGTATATGCTGGAGATGGAATACTATTGTCCTCAAAGGAATAATAAACTAGAGGAATTCCATGTGAACTGGAAAGACTTCCAGGAATTGATGCAGAGTGAAAGGATCATTTTTCTCTTTCCTTCCTGATTCCCTATAAAGTCAAATATAGTTATGTGTTCAACTATATGGTTGTAGTCTATTCTCCTTTAATTAGTTTTGATTAAAGTTAGGTTCTCATGTCATCTTCTCCCTTTTGTTTTCCTCGTTGTTTATAGATTATCCTGCTAGTGAAATGCAATGATATAAGATAGTTCCCCCACATGTCTTTTCCCTTTAACCATATGGTATCCTTTCACTTTACCCTTCTTTTAAATCATTAAAATATAACAAAGTTAATCCCAAGATATATGTCTTATTTAACTAATTTTATGATCACTGATGAAAAGGTTCTATGAAGAAAACTGTGTTTTTCCCATTTTAGATTATAAGCTTTCATTCTTGTCCAGGCCCTACTTTTTGCTCTGCCATATTTAAAACTGAAAGTTTCTTTTGACACCTATATTTGTATTTTAAAATTTTTAATTAGCTCTTGTCTTTAAATCTGTGTGTTTTGAAGTGGACCTAAGCCCTGGGAGACTCTATCTCCCAGGACTCTCTATTGCAACTTCCTCTGACACATCCCACTTCTTTATGGGAGGTGTCAGAGGAAGAATAAAAGAGGAGAGAAGCACGGTTCTTGGTGCCTTTTTCCCCCAACCTAGCTGGACATCTAACTTTCCCTGGCCTTTCTAAACTTTTTCTTCCCAACCCTAAACAAACCTACCTAACTTTCCCTAGAGTCTAGCCTGATTTAATATGTACCTAGCCTACCTTTGAAAAACTTCTGGTCAATTCCCCAGCTACCTTCCTTCCCTTCCTTTCCCTCCTTTTTCCCTACATCATTCAATAA
The DNA here is from genome assembly GCF_016433145.1 of Gracilinanus agilis. NCBI lineage: Eukaryota > Metazoa > Chordata > Mammalia > Didelphimorphia > Didelphidae > Gracilinanus > Gracilinanus agilis. The sequence continues at coordinate 452,207,267 of NC_058130.1, read as the reverse complement.
GGTTTAATGCCTTCCATTACAACTCATTTTCTCGCCTCCCCCCCATACTATTAAACTGACAGAGAAAGGAAGAAAGAAAGAAAGAAAGAAAGAAAGAAAGAAAGAAAGAAAGAAAGAAAGAAAGAAAGAAAGAAAGAAGGAAGGAAGGAAGGAAGGAAGGAAGGAAGGAAGGAAGGAAGGAAGGAAGGAAGGAAGGAAGGAAGGAAGGAAG